>NC_064631.1:10199146-10502176 GCF_023864275.1 Schistocerca cancellata | reverse complement strand
TAGGCTGACCCTTGACAGGATGTTCGCCGGGCGTTTCATAGGACGTGGAGGACGCATGAATTGGCCAGCCCGTTCTCCTGATCTTACACCTCTGGACTTCTTTCTGTGGGGTACGTTAAAGGAGAATGTGTACCGTGATGTGCCTACAACCCCAGTGGATATGAAACAACGTATTGTGGCAGCCTGCGGCGACATTACACCAGATGTACTGCGGAGTGTACGACATTCATTACGCCAGAGATTGCAATTGTGTGCAGCAAATGATGGCCACCACATTAACATCTATTGGCCTTACATGTCGGGACACACTCTATTCCACTCCGTTATTGAAAACGGAATCCACGTGTGTACGTGTACCTCACCCCTCATGGTAATGTACATGTGCGTCAGTGAAAAAGACTAATAAAAAGGTGTTAGCATGTGGACGTAACGTGCTGTTCCAGTCTCTTCTGTACCTAAGGTCCATCACGGTTGCTTTTGGATCCCTACGTAAATCGGTGCTCTCCGATACACACGATCGAACAGCGGAGAAGTGGTACTCAAGCGTCAACTTTAGGTTACAATATCTCCGGATGTAATTAACATTTTACAATGCAACAAACGGCACTGATTACGTATTTTTTTATATATTCAGATGTGCTAACAAAACTAACGGGGTTCCATTAAAAAAACGTAGGTTTGTGTTAAAAAAACATACTTCCGTGCATTTTTTTTTGGTTTGTATTAACCAATTACACTAGCCCCTCTCCTCACGTTGGGTCTGTGGAATCGATTCGTCAGTATTTGATGTGGTTTGCATAATATATCCAGCGGTAATGTTAGGTGAGTATATTGCAACAATCGGTGAAACGATACATTAAATTTAAAAACTTCCCTTTTGCAACACCAACGGCGGAAGACCCACAATAACTAGTAAAATCTTTCAGAGAAAATTACAATAACCTTACAAGAGCAGAAGGCGATTATGTTGGGACTAAAAGGAAACACTGAGAACATGTTTCAGGGGTTGCAGACCCACAAGTAACATTGCCAAACTAAAAAACGTAAAATATAGCTAAATTACAACAACATTAACACTGCCAAAAGAATAATTAAGAGAACGGCACTCTGTGGTCACCAGTGGATCGGTCTGCCCTCTTCCACTTAGGCGAGACAGGTGGTGAGTCCAACAGCACTTAATTCGTGCGAACACAACCAAGGGACAGTCACGGACCGACTGACCAACCGCTTGCCTGCCACGTCGGAGTAAACGAGAATTCAAGGCCCAAAAAAATTACAAGTAACACTATCCCCAAACAATCACATATCAGAACTAAGCTGCCAAAACTACACGCCATGTTGGGCAGGAGCAACAGGTGAGGAAAAAACACTGCCTAAGAACTACATTAGCGGCCAGGGCAGGTAACCAGAACACTAATGGCCACAAGGCAGAAAATTACGTTGGTGCACTTGACTATGGATAAATTGATTTGATCAATTCCACCTGACGGCGGCTATCTCGAACACTTTACTCGCTGTTGCTCACAGGAACCTCCACAACTGCAACGCTGGAACCAACAACGTAATGCTCAAAACCTCTCAACCTTGACGTCCTGGATCGGTGAGGCATGAAGCTCGTAGCGATCGCGATCGGACAGCATCACACAAGCTCCGACACTGTACAGGGACCGCCAACGGACCCAGAAGACTGCACCAAGCGGAGATGTCTTCCCTGGTCCGCAGCAATCGATCGACTACTCCCAGAATGCTGAGAACATCTAAAACAGTCGTCAGTGGAAATAACGCCAACTACACACAGTTTGACAAATACTTGCACGCAGACCTGAATGATACCCAAGTTACTAAGCACACACGAAAACAGTCGGGAGTCGATGCACACACACAGTCGACTCATGAACGATCGGCGAGCCAAAACATGTCGTCTGGTAGGACGACCAACTGATGATCCACCAAGGCCTGACTCAAGTGAGGAGTGGCAGCAATGGTCGGGCGAGCCATGTCGACGCAGACCGCACTACTGCAACCCGATTGACTAGTGATGCATTGCAACTCCACAACTGGCAGGTCCAGACTGCGCTCCAGACACGTTCCAACTGAATGGCCGCCCGAACTCGCGACCCGAACTCGCTATCCAAATCGGCTTACGACAGACAACGAATGGGAAGTAATACGAGCAAAGATACTATGAGAGGAGACATATTTATACGCGCTGCTAACGCCAGTCACGGTCAGTCAAAGCAGCTACTCAGTAGCAGTAGTAATTTAAATTAACGTAGTGAGGTGGAAGTACGTTAAAAACGGGGTGTAACGTACATGATGGCGGAAACACGAGCCACTTACGGCTCATTCACATTGGCGATGGGACACAGAAACTGCTTCCCCATTACATACTACAGCTGCTCTGAAGATGTCTCTGCAAATACTAATGCTGGCAATAGGAAGTGCATCTCCATCAGATGATAGCTGCACTACTGCATATGAATCGAGGACATTGTTAGAGACATTGTGATAGTGTATGTTTATGATACTGCCGCTGAAACACGGGTATGGTCATCACATGGAACCACTCCTCCATTCCCAGTACACTGCAACCCGAGACACCCATGCCGGTTTACTTTAAGCCTTGTACATTCACTTTGACGACGGGTCACAGAAATTGCTTCGCCACTGCATGTAGCAGGCAATCTGAAGACGCTTCTACGAGACACTAATGTTGCCCCTAGGAAATGCCTCGCCATTAGATGAGTGCTTCACTGTTTCCAATGCATTGAGGACAATCTCGGAGTATTTATTCTTGTGTTTATCTATGTTACTGCCGCTGGCATTCATTTATAGCAACACATGGAACCGGTCCTGGGTGTGAAGTAGTATGTAGCCGACGACCCGCTGCCATTTTGCAGTAAGCCACACACCTTCACACTGACGATGGGACACAGAAATTCCTTCGCCACTGGATACTGCAGGAACAATGCCGACATCTCTCAAGTGCAGTAATGCTCCACACAGAAACTGGCCCACCAATAGCCTGCTGTTGCGCTACTGCATAAGCATCGAGGAGACTGTCACAGTTATTCTCCGAGTGTTTTTGTATGACACTTTCGCTGGCGTACCTCTGCTGGGTGTCCAGCAGCTTGTAACTGATGCACTGCTGCTGTAACCCTCGCACCCTCACATTGACAGTCGGACAATAAAATTGGTTCCTCATTGCATACTGCAGACACTCTGCTGACGTCTCTCCAACACAATACTGCGCTCAGTAGAAATTGCATCTCCATCAGATGGGTGCTGTGCTATTGCATACGCCTCGAGGACGTTGTTGGCGTCATTCTGCTAGTATATAACAATGATACTGGCCCTGGCATTTGGTACAGTCAGTGCGTGTCCTAGGAGTCCAGCAGCTGTAACCAATGCACTGTTACCAGTTTACTGTAACCCCCTACCCTCACATTGCAATGAGACACATAAATTGCTTCACCATTGATTACTACAGCTTCGTTGCCAACGTCTCTTCAAGACACTAATGTTGCCCTCAGAAATTATCTTCAAATTACGTGGTTGCTGAGCTATTGCCTATGCATAAATTAGATTGTTGGTATCATTCATGTAGTGTATACTTATGATAGTGGCGCTTGCGTGTGGCTATGGTCACCACATGGTACGTCTGTTGGGTGGCCAGTAACAAGTAACTGATGCACGACTGCCAGTTTATTGTGACCCTTGCATACTCAAACTGGCGATGGGACACTGAAATTGCTTTGGCATTTCGTATTACAGGATCTTTTCCGATGTCTCTCCAATATACTAATGCTGCCCTCAGAAAGTGCCTCGCCATTAGACAGATGCTGCGCTATTGCATATGCGTGGAGGAAATTTTTGGAGTTATTCAGCTGATATATATGATACTGGAACTATGGTCACTGCATGGAACGCCTCCTGTGTGTGCAGTACCCTGTAAACAATGCACCATTGCTGGTTTACTGTAGCCCTCGCAACCTCACAATGATGATGGGACACAGAAATTGCTTTGCCATCTCATACTACAAGAAATCTGCTGACTTCTCTCTAAGACACCAATGCTGCCTTCAGGATATGTATCTCCATTAGACGGATGCTGCGCCATTGCGTATGCCTAGATTACATTGTTGGAGACATTCATCTAGTGTATAGTATGATACTTGCGCTGGCATTCTGCAGTGAGCACCACATGGAACCTCCCCTGGGAGTCCAGTAGCTTGTAAACGATTCACTGCAGTCAGTTTACTATAACCCCCAAACCCCCACATTGACGACGGGTGACAGAACTCGCTTCTCGATTGTGGCCTAAAGGCTCTCTGCTGACGTATCTCCAAGACAATAATGCTGCCCTGAGGAACTGCCTCACCATCAGACGTTGCTGCACTATTGCATATGCATTGAGAAGATTGTGGAGTTATTCTGCCAGTGTATATGTATGATACTGGAGCCTGCATTTGGCTAGAGTCACCACATGGTACTGTGCTGGGTGTCCAGTAACCTGTAACTGATGAGCCACTGAAAGTTTACTGTAACCCTCGCATATGTACATTGACGATGGGACAAATAAATTGCTTTGTATTGCATATTACAGACGCTCTGCCGACGCCTCTCCACATCACCAATGATGGCCTCAGGAACTGTATTTTCATCAGATGGGGGCTGCCCTTCCACACATGCCTGAAGGACATTTTTAGAGTCATTCTGCAAGGGCATATCTACGGTATTTTCGCTGGCAATCGGCTATGGTCATTGAATGGAACCTCTCCTTTGTGTCCAGTAGCTTGTAAGCGATGCATAACTGAAGGTTTATTGCAAGCCTCACAGACTCAAATTGACAATGGGACACTGAAACTGCTTTGCAGTTGCACACTATAGCCTGTCTGCAGGTATCTCTTCAAGTGACTAATGCTGGTCTCAGGAATTGCATTTCCATCAGACAGGCGCTGATCTATTGCATATGCCTCATGGACATTGTCAAATTCATTCTACTAGTGTATTTCTATGATACTGGTGCTGGCATTCGACAAAACCGACACATCATGGAGCCTCTCCCGGATGTCCCGAAGCTTGTAAACAATGCACCACAGACAATTTACTCTCACCCTCGCACCATACACTGACAATCGGACTCAGAAATTGCTCCGCCACTGCATACTACAGCGTCTCTTCCTCCGTCTCTTCTAGGCACTAACGATTGCCCAAATAATTCAATCTCCATCAGACAGGCGCTGCGCTTTTGCATAAGCCTCGAGGACATTGTCAGAGTAAATCTGCTAGTGTATATCTACGACACTGATGCTCTGATTTGGCTACGGTCACCACATGGAATTCCTCCTGGGTGTCCAGTAGATTGTAACCGATGTACTGTTTCCATTTCACTGTAGCCCTCGCAACTTCATAATGACGGTGGGACACAGAAATTGCTTCGCCATTGCACACTACAGGATCTTAGCCGATGTCTCTTCAATACACAAACCCTCCCCTCAGTAATTGCCTTGCCATTAGACGGGTGCTGCGCTATTGTGTATGCGTGGAGGACATTCTCAGAGCTCTTCTGCTAGTGTATATGTATGATACTGGCACTGGCATTCGGCTACAGTGAGCTCATGGAGTAGATACATTTTTTGTTGATTTTTGGAGGATTTGGGGGTTACAATTTTCAATCTCGCTACGACAAACCTGTGTTCACCGATCCCTGTGTCCGTTTTGATGCTTGTTATTAGCTCAGCGTTAATAGCTGCTACATGGTGAAGTGTATTTTCACATCCGTTTACTATTCGCATTGGGTCATGAACTAAATGCTCGAAATAATTTTTGGAGAATGTATAAGACATTTTCCGATGATGTTTTATGCGCACCTCCGGATTTAGAGATGTTATTTCTCCAACATATAGAGGGTAAATTAAAGTCACCACCAACTATAATTTTATGAGTCGGGTCTGTGTTTGAAATCAAACTCAAGTTTTCTTTGAACTTAGCAGCAACTGTACCATCTGAATTGGGAGGTCTGTAAAAGGATCCAATTATTATTTTCTTCCGATTATCGACAATGACCTTTGCCCATACTGACTCACAGGAACAATTTACTTCAATTTCGGGACAAGATGAACTACTTCTAACAGCAACAAACACGCTACCGCCAACTGTGTTTCGGCTATCCTTTCGTAAGACCGTTAGGTTCTCCGCAAAAATTTCGATTGAACTTTTCTCCGGCTTTAGCCAGTTTTCAGTGCCTAAATCGATTGAAGCATCAGAGCTTACTATTATATTAGCGTTTGGATCTCTGGTACTTTCCAAACACAGCTACGACTATTTACAACTGTTATACCGATGGTTCCTGTATCTACATTCTTTCTGTGTTCGGCTTGGACCCTTTTGTGACTGAAGCCCTTTTTATGTTTCCCTGAGCCCCTCTAACTTAAAAAAAAAAAACCACTCAGTCCACGCCACACAGCCCCTGCTACACGTGTAACCGCCTCTTGCGTGTAGTGGACTCCTGACCTATTCAGCGGAATCCTATCCCAACCGCCTTACGACGCAAGTCTACAAACCTGCAGCTTACACGGTCCCAGAACCGTCTGAGCCTCTCATTGAACCCTCCAATCGGCTCGGTACCAGAAGTCTGAAATCGGTCATGTCGAATATGCTGCAGATGGTCAGCTCTGCTTTCATCTTGCAAGCAAGACTGGTAGCCGCGCGAAACCAGACGTAATCTGTTGCGATCCAAAGTGACACACATCATTGGTACAGTCGATTTTGCTACACCCCCTCCCCTTCTACCCCCCCTCCAGGTAATTCAGCATCTGCCTCCATCTGACGCTTACCCTGCCCTGTGTCCCCCGCACCCCCCTCCCCACCCCCTTCCTCAGCCGCTGCCCCATGTTCCTTTCCTCCTATCCACCCCCAGTCCACTCTCACACAATTGGAAAAATTGCTGCTTTGTGATAGGATTTGTTTTCGACATGACCCATCTATGGTCTCAGCAGTAGGTTAAAGCTCTCTTGCTTGCTTTGTTTGGAAAGTGACAACAAAAAATGCGCATAATGTCTTCCTTTATAACGGTGGTCTTTGCGTTTGCTTTCTCTGTCGATGTGCATAGCTTCCTAATGGTCTATATGCCCTCGACAGGTTCTGAATCGTAACGTGTGATGTTTCATTTGTTCATTGGCTATTTGACGTTTATTAAAAGAAAAAAGCAGATGTAACAGGAACATTTATGTTGTTTTGTGTATTATAAAAGCTATATCTTGGTTTGTCTCGATCTTTCACATAAACGCCATATGGCGCCAAGTTGATATGATACTGTCCTCCAGTCTGGCATGCAGAGTCTCCAAGTACCATGTTTTGCAAATATCGCCTGACGGGAACTGCACATGATTTGTACGTTTTTCTTGTATTGCTCACTTACATGAGCACCCAGTATGTGCTTCCATTCCTGATGTTACTTCAGCCTCGTAATTATTATGTATCAGCTCTTCTATTATCTCCTTTCTGTAAGTTTTGCCACATCCGATGATGACTAAAGACGCGTCATAAATAGTGTATTAGGGATCTAGCTGTTGCCACGGATTTACTACACGGCAAGTTTAAATGGTGGCATACCTTACAAATGGAAGAATTCGTGAGTCTAATGGAATCAATTATTGTAGTTCAACTGAAGTTCAAAAACAGTTCGAAGATAGTTCAAAGCCTACCTGTCACAGTTCTAATGCAATTGTCTTCTCATTTGCAGTTCATAGATATCATATCCCTCATACAGTTCGCTGCTCAGTTACAGTTTACAGTGGGCGATATTAAAATCTGGCCTTATAATTCTGAAGCACTCCGACCTCAATCACAAACAGGGATGCCGTGAACGGCAAGTGAAAGAGAGAGAGATAGAGAGAGGAATTTATGCCTCGAAAATTTCCTTCATTCGTACCTCCTCTGTGTTACCATAGGTGATGAGTCACTTACCTTATTTGTACTATAAATGCAGCAAATTGGAGAAGTCTAGTTGGTTCCACCGTCCTGAATGGAATGCATAAGGTCTGAATAATGTTGGCCAACGTTCAGCCTTCTATAGTTGTTGTCACATGCACCTAAAGGAGCACGTAGGCCGTGAAGACATTATTTTGAAGCTGTAATAAATTGTTAGCGAGAAACATGTTTTATAAATAATTAAATTTTGAAATTGTTTGCGTAAATGGGATACCACTCGATTTTTATTAGCAGAATACGAGAAACTGCACACGTATGGTCTACTTTATGAATCACAAATAATTTCAATTCTTCATACTTTCACAGAGAATAAACAAAGTAATGAACTGTGTGTATGTGTAACTGCTATCAAACTAGTTATCAATTACGTGTTAAGAAACCAGAAATTGCTGTTTAGTTCTTAGTCAATAAGTAAATACCAAACGTCGCAGACAAGATGGCCGTCCTCTGCTGATCGAGGTCTTAACATCCGTCCTCCGAGACTGCCGATCAAGTTCTGATCTGACAGTCGAAGCACCTCGCCTGCCATTGAAGTTAGGGGCAGAACGCAGATCTTCGAAGTTGTTCGTCTGCCTTATCGTTTAGCAGTTGGTTATTATTCTGCTGGTAATTTGAAACAATGGAATTATAATCTGCTATTGAGAGATAATGTTATATGGAATGAAAGTAAATTCAGTGTTCAGTTTTTCTAATAATATTAATTACAATAGTAATTTTTGTGCCCTACTTCCGAAGATAGCAGTCAAACGCGGGAAGCAACAAATCAGGCACTCTTTCTCAGGATATACGCACTGAATAAACCATCTGTTACACTATCCCGCACCAAATTACGTCATCTTTCCACTGCTATCTTCGTAACTACTCTAAGAAGAGCTTCATATAGCTGAATATGATGGCTGTAAGGCCAGATTACAATCTAATACTCCCGCCCAAAATGCAGACTCGATGTAACACAGGAGACCCAAAATCTGATATAATCTACAAAATACAAGTACCTGCACTTTGGGGAGAGATGTCTTACAAGTTTATTCTCCAGCTTCGTCTTATATCCTTATTGGCAAGACGCATTGTATTCATAATGAGTAAGCTATAGAGTGCTCTAAGTTACGCGATACGGCAACGTGGTCCTATACTGTAGTCTGGATTCTCATTCTGCTTGTCTGTGCCCGAAGCGTCTCCCGCGGGATTGCTGCAGTGAAGGAGTTTCGGAGCGGCTGCTGCGTCTCACATCGAGCAGGCGTCACTGTTGTTAACGCAGCTCACGCGCAGGGGCAGGGCAGCAGCTGGCCACTGATTAGTTCAAAGCTGCCGTGAACGGTCAGCTCCAGCCACGTAATTAGCAGCGATCGATCTCTCGGACACGCTGACACGTCGCCATTGCAAGCCCTTACTCAACACTACAGGATAAACAAAAGGAGCAGGAAGGCAGCGACCTTGCAAACGCTTCGTTGTCCTATGTGTGAGACGACAGCCATTTGGCGCAGTCGTTATAACAGCTGAATTCCATAAAACTACCGCAGACATACAGTGACTATTTGACATTCTAGCCACTGCAGATTCAGCTTCGTTACATCTAAGCCAGATCATCAAACCAAATGAGTACTGACCCTCACGTACCGGTGGCAGTTGTATGCTCCAGAATTGATATGGCTCACATAATCTATTGCATAGTTAAAAATCTGTCATGGATATGTTAAACAATATCAGCATTCCCTGGAGGTTTTGCTTTTGGTTATCGTGGAGAAATCCCAAAGTACTTTGTTGACACCCAATCAGTCCATCTCTTCTGTTATGATGTTTCGTCCTGTTGCCACAGCTTTATTTTTCATCACTAGTATAGACTTAGGCTGAAGACTTAGGTCCAGGAACACAGATTATGCATGTAAAATTGTTTTTTACTTTATCTCGACAGGCTCTTTCCCAGCAAAAATAAATGTCTTCACTTGAACTGTACACCTGCCTTCGTGTCAAAGTACAAAATGTGACATTAAGTGACGTACGCTATTGCCTTGAATGATTGTCTGTTTCCTAGAATATGAAGCCATGTGTTAATGGACAGTATCCATTCCAGAGACACAACACGGTAAATTGATCTAGTCAGAGTGATTTGTTTCAAACACGGTTGGGCAGTAAGTTGCTTTCTTTCACTACAGTCTATTGCCTTTGGTCATCTGTATGACTGTAAAATGCCCCGGGTTCCCGGGTTCGATTCCCGGCGGGGTCAGGGATTTTCTCTGCCTCGTGATGGCTGGGTGTTGTCTGCTGTCCTTAGGTTAGTTACGTTTAAGTAGTTCTAAGTTCTAGAGGACTGATGACCGTAGCAGTTAAGTCCCATAGTGCTCAGAGCCATTTGAACCATTTTTTTTTTTTGTAAAATGCCAGATAACTCGATATACACTCCTGGAAATGGAAAAAAGAACACATTGACACCGGTGTGTCAGACCCACCATACTTGCTCCGGACACTGCGAGAGGGCTGTACAAGCAATGATCACACGCACGGCACAGCGGACACACCAGGAACCGCGGTGTTGGCCGTCGAATGGCGCTAGCTGCGCAGCATTTGTGCACCGCCGCCGTCAGTGTCAGCCAGTTTGCCGTGGCATACGGAGCTCCATCGCAGTCTTTAACACTGGTAGCATGCCGCGACAGCGTGGACGTGAACCGTATGTGCAGTTGACGGACTTTGAGCGAGGGCGTATAGTGGGCATGCGGGAGGCCGGGTGGACGTACCGCCGAATTGCTCAACACGTGAGGCGTGAGGTCTCCACAGTACATCGATGTTGTCGCCAGTGGTCGGCGGTAGGTGCACGTGCCCGTCGACCTGGGACCGGACCGCAGCGACGCACGGATGCACGCCAAGACCGTAGGATCCTACGCAGTGCCGTAGGGGACCGCACCGCCACTTCCCAGCAAATTAGGGACACTGTTGCTCCTGGGGTATCGGCGAGGACCATTCGCAACCGTCTCCATGAAGCTGGGCTACGGTCCCGCACACCGTTAGGCCGTATTCCGCTCACGCCCCAACATCGTGCAGCCCGCCTCCAGTGGTGTCGCGACAGGCGTGAATGGAGGGACGAATGGAGACGTGTCGTCTTCAGCGATGAGAGTCGCTTCTGCCTTGGTGCCAATGATGGTCGTATGCGTGTTTGGCGCCGTGCAGGTGAGCGCCACAATCAGGACTGCATACGACCGAGGCACACAGGGCCAGCAGCCGGCATCGTGGTGTGGGGAGCGATCTCCTACACTGGCCGTACACCACTGGTGATCGTCGAGGGAACCCATCGTTCTACCATTCCTAGACCGGCAAGGGAACTTGCTGTTCCAACAGGACAATGCACGTCCGCATGTATCCCGTGCCACCCAACGTGCTCTAGAAGGTGTAAGTCAACTACCCTGGCCAGCAAGATCTCCGGATCTGACCCCCATTGAGCATGTTTGGGACTGGATGAAGCGTCGTCTCACGCGGTCTGCACGTCCAGCACGAACGCTGGTCCAACTGAGGCGCCAGATGGAAATGGCATGGCAAGCCGTTCCACAGGACTACATCCAGCATCTCTACGATCGTCTCCATGGGAGAATAGCAGCCTGCATTGCTGAGAAAGGTGGATATACACTGTACTAGTGCCGACATTGTGCATGCTCTGTTGCCTGTGTCTATGTGCCTGTGGTTCTGTCAGTGTGATCATGTGATGTATCTGACCCCAGGAATGTGTCAATAAAGTTTCCCCTTCCTGGGACAATGAATTCACGGTGTTCTTATTTCAATTTCCAGGAGTGTATTTGTAGACAAAGACAGACAACATTTCTGAGCGACGTAAATCAACACAATAAGTACTATGACCTAAAGTCATATTTATGTTCAGAGAAGCCTGAAATGTGACTAATTACTAAAAAAATATGGAATTCCAACTTTAAGCTTACAGAACAGCCAGCAAGGAATAGCCAGGAAAAATAAAAGAGGTAACATTTATTTTTGTACTGTAAATTGAGAATTTAATAAAGTGAAATACTTATTCTGCTGTTTTTTTTGGTCACATGTGAAGAGATGTGAATTGCACCATAACATTGTAATTGCATGTACTTACTGTTTGAAAGAATTTGAGTTCTACTGTTTGTAATAGGAACTGAGTTACGGACGTAAAAGTACGCCGTTCCCCTATCCAGTGTTAAATGAGGGCCACAAATGTACGAGAGCGGAATGAAAATTACATCCCAAATAAAGAATTAAGCACATGTTATGAAATTCTATCTCTTTATTCTTCATGTCTACATTTGTATATGTCAACATAGTCACCAGGGTGATGAACACGTTTCTCCCAACTAGAGACCAGTTTATTGATACAATCACTGTGAAGCGTCTGATTCAAAAAAATTGGCTCTGGGCACTATGGGACTTAACATCTGAGGTCATCAGTCGCCTAGAACTTAGAATTACTTAAACCTAACTAACTAAGGACATCACATGATGTAACTGCTACCAGGACGGTCGCGGGGTAGCACTGACGGAAGGCGCTGCGGGACCCGCGTAGAGGCCCGCGAACCACAACAACACAACGGAAAGGACGGACACGATCATCGTAGGACAGAACGAATACAACAACAAGATCGAACTACGGAGTGACAAGGAAACAAACTCGTACACGAACCAGGAAGAAAGCAGTCTAGCGCAAGCGAGGTGTAAACCGAAGTAAGCGAGATTAGACTGACTGGATGAGCCTTTTTTTGTTTTTTTTTCCTTTATTGAGTTTCGATTCCCCCTGAAGGGGGCGGGCTGGCAGCAGCTTATTAACCCGCTCTTCAGCCTACTGGATGAGCTTTTTTTTTTTCTTTATTGTGATTTCATTCCCCTGCCCCATATGGGCAGGGGAGGGCTGTCAGCAGCACAATCCGCCGCTCTTCAGCCGAGTGACACGACAACTAAAACAAGAATAAAATAATACAGACATAAGAAGATAAAAAAGGGGAACATAAAATAGAGTAAGGGGAGAAAATGGAGGTAAAAATACACTGACATGTACACGTTCATTGGGGACAGTTAAAAAAGTCACCAGAAAGTTAAAAAACACAGTTGGCGATTCTTAAAACACGGAAGACACTGGATGCGCATGCACAGGTTAAAATTTGGCCACAGTATTACAAACACTCCGAAACAACACACTTAAAATCCACTTGGAGCACACACGACGAAGAATAAAACTACCAGGTGGGACCTGCCGAGGGAAAGGTCAGAGAGGATGGAAAAGGAGGGGAGAGCATGGGGCAGCTGGGGAAGCGGCGGGATGACGAGAGGAGGGGCAACCGTGGGTTCACGAAGAGGCAGGAGACACATGGGGTGGGAAAGGAAAAGGGAAAACAGGGCAGGAGGGAGCGCAGAGACACTGAAAGAAGGCACAACAGATGGAGGGGGAGTAGGAGGGAAAATCCGCTCAGAAGGAGGGAGAGGGAGGAGAGGGAGCCCTGAGGAGGAGGCAGGAAGAGGGGGTTAGAGTTGGTAGGAAGGGTAGATGTCAGGGCGAAGCTCATCATCCGGGAGGGGTAGACGGTGGAAGTTGTGTTGGGAAAGGAGATGGAGGGTGTGGAGATGGAGAGAGGGAGGGACACAACGGTAAAGGCGCGGCAACTGGTTGGGAGTGGAGAGGAAGGGAGACACCAGGGGGTGAGAGAGATCAAGGCGGCGGACAATATATAGTGTGCGGATGTGTTCAAGGAAAAGGAGAAGGTGGGGGAAGGGGATGAGGTCATAGAGGATGCGCGTGGGGGACAGAAAGTGGATGTGGAAGGCGAGGTGGAGTGCATGGCGTTCGAGGATTTGGAGGGCTTTATAGAACCGGGGAGGGGCGAAAATCCAAGTGATGCTGGCATAACAAAGGATGGGGCGGATCATGAATTTGTAGGTGTGAAGGATGGTGGAAGGATGCAGACCCCACGTCCAGCCGGACAGGAGTTTCAGGAGGTAGGGGCGGTTGTGAGCTTTGTTTTGGATGGTAAGGAGATGGGGAGTCCACGTGAGGTGGCGGTCGAGTGTGAGGCCAAGGTATTTGAGGGTAGGAGTGAGGTGGATAGGATGGCCATAAATGGTGAGGTAGAAATCATGGAGGCGGAAGGAGCGGGTGGTGTGGCCTATGATGATCGCCTGGGTCTTGGAGGGATTAACACGGAGGAACCACTGGTTGCACCAAGCGGTGAATTGGTCAAGGTGGGTTTGGAGGGTACGTTGGGACCGTTGAAGGGTAGGAGAAAGGGCTAGGAAGACGGTGTCATCAGCGAACTGGAGAAGATGAACAGGAGGGGGAGGTTTGGGCATATCAGCAGTGTACAGGAGATAGAGGAGAGGGGAAAGGACAGAACCTTGGGACATGCTGGCAGAGGGGTAGAAAGTACGGGAGTTGGAATTGTGGATAGTCACATAGGAGGGACGATGGGAGAGGAAGGAAGCAACGAGACGGACGAAGTTGCTGGGGAGAGCATAGCTCTGGAGTTTGAAAAGGAGCCCGAGATGCCAGACATGGTCATAGGCATTCTGGAGATCAAGGGAAACAAAGATAGCAGAGCGACGGGAGTTAAGTTGGAGGGAAAGAAGATGGGTATGGTTAAGGAGCTGGTCATCAGCAGAGAAGGAAGGCTGGAAGCCACATTGGGTAAGAGGAAGGAGGCGGTGCTGGTTAAGGTGGCGGTGGATACGGCGAGAGAGGATGGCCTCAAAGACCTTACTGAACACGATGGTGAGGCAGATGGGACGATAGGAAGAGGTAGCAGAGGGGGGTTTGTTAGGTTTAGGGAACAGCAGGACATGGGAAGTCTTCCACAGGTCAGGGTAAAATCCAGTGGAGAGGAGGAGATTGTACAGGGTAGCAAGGACAGACAGGAAGAATGGAGGGGATTCCTTGAGGTGACGGTAGGTGACACCATCATGACCAGGGGCGGTGTTGCGTTTGGAGCGGAGGACGAGTGTGATGTCTTGCGTGGTGATGGGAGTGTTGATGTCGGAGGGGGGTAACCGATCCAAGTACTGGAAGCTAGGGGCGAATGGGAGGACAGAGGTGTCAGTGTGGTCAAGGACGGTGGGGAAGAGGGAGCTGGATGAGCGAGTGGCCGGCGCTTAAGTACGCTCTCGGGGACGCCGCTATTGGCCGCTGGTACCACGTGTTTCCCTGTGGCGCCCCCGCACTAAAAGCGGGCCAGGAGGCGCGCGCTGCCACAGCTTACGGTGCAGAGACCTCTAGGGGTCTTCGACGTCCATGACGTCTAGCGCGGATTCAAATACCACGGCGCGCCGTACCAGATCACACACATCCATTCTCGAGGCAGGATTCGAACCTGCGACAGAAGCGGTCTCGCGGTTCCAGACTGTAGCGCCTAGAACCGCTCGGCCACTCCGGCCGGCTGAAGTGTCTGACATCGTTCAGGAAGCCAAAACCTCACCTCTGCTTGCACCGCCTCATCACCCTCAATGCGATGTCCTCAGCGGTGTTCTTTCAGTTTTGGAAATGGACGGAAATCAAACTGGGCCAAGTCGAGGCTGTGTGGAGGGTGATCAGCGACAGCCAACTCAGAGCGTCGTATTGTTGCAGATGTCGAAGACCTCGTGTGTGGTCGGGCGTTGTCGTGCTGAAGGATACGGCGCTTCATGTGTGGAGGAACTCTTCGAATTCGAAACTCGATTACCGTACACTGTTTTTCACGTGCCGACATAGTTATGTGACTCACGGCATTGTTACCACGCTACAGTTCGAAGCACTGGAGCGGCAGAAGTCTGCAAACAGGTGGACAGGAAGAATGAATAACTGGAATGTCGATAACGCTTGTTTGACTTAAAAACTTTTAACGATTTACTCACAAAAAATTTCGGAGCCAATATTTCTCAGCACTTCCACATATTATGTAGAATGACTGGGGTCCAGCTAACCTTCCTCTTTAAAATGAAATGAAAAAGGTATATGTAAAGTATATATAAGTCATAAAAAAGCGTAATTCGTAGGAGACAGTGCTGAAGATTAAACTCAATTGTTTGCCTTCTCACCAAAATACTGTGTCCACTGAAGGAATCTCGCTATAAAAAGTAATTTCAAAAGCTTTAAGAATTTACACATAAAAATTCTACGGCATTATTTTCCTCTGTAAAATGAAATTAAAAAAGGTATACACCGGGTGGTCCATTGATAGTGACTGGGCCAAATAACTCACGAAATAAGCATCAAACCAAAAAACTACAAAGGACGAAACTCGTCTAGCTTGAAGGAGGACACCAGACGGCGTTATCGTTGGCCCGCTAGATGGCGCTGCCGTAGGTCAAACGGATATCAACTGCGTTTTTTTTTTTAAATAGGAACCCCAATTTTTTTACATATTCGTGTAGTACGTAAAGAAATATGAATGTTTTGGTTGGACCACTTTTTTCGCTTTGTGATAGATGGCGCTGTAAAAGTAACAAACGTATAAGTACGTGGTATCACGTAACATTCCGCCAATGCGGACGGTATTTGCTTCGTGTTACTTTGCCCGAGTTAAAATGCACCGTTTACCAATTGCGGAAATGGTCGATATCGTGTTGATCTATAGCTATTCTGATCAAAATGCCCAACGGGCGTGTGATATGCATGCTGCTCGGTTTCCTGCACGACATCATCCAAGTAATCGGACCTTTCGCCGCATAGTTACGTTATTTAAGGAAACAGGAAGTGTTCAGCCACATGTGAAAGGTCAGCCACGACCTGCAACAAATGATGATGCCCAAGTTGGTGTTTTAGCTACTGTCGCGGCTAATTTGCACATCAGTAGCAGACAAATTTCGCGAAATCGGGAATCTCAAAAACGTCGGTGTTGAGAATGCTACATCACATCGATTGCATCCGTACCATATTTCTATGCACCACATGTACATTTCTGCCACTGGGCACAAGAGAAATTACGGAACGATGACACATTTTTTTCACGCGTTCTATTTAGCGACGAAGCGTCATTCACCAACAGCGGTAACGTAAACCGGCATAATATGCACTATTGGGCAACGGAAAATCTCCGATGGTTGCGACAAGTGGAACATCAGCGACCTTGGCGGGTTAATGTATGGTGCGGCATTATGGGAGGAAGGATAATTGGCCCACACTTTATTGATGGCAATCTAAACGGAGCAATGTATGCTGATTTCCTACGTAATGTTCTACCGATATTACTAAAGGATGTTTCGCTGCATGACAGAATGGCGACGTACTTCCAAAATGATGGATGTCCGGCACATAGCTCACGTGCGGTTGAAGCGGTATTGAATAGCATATTTCATGGCAGTTGGACTGGTCGTCAAAGCACCATACCATGGCCCGTACGTTCACCGGAACTGACGTCCCCGGAATTCCGTCTGTGGGGAAAGATGAAGGATATTTGCTATCGTGATCCACCGACAACGCCTGACAACGTGTGTCAGCGCATTGTCAATGCATGTGCGAACATTAGGGAAGCCTAACTACTCGCTGTTGAGAGGAATGTCGTTACACGTATTGCCAAATGCATTGAAGTTGACGGACATCATTTTGAGCATTTATGTGGTATTCACAGGTAATCAGGCTGTAACAGAATGCGTTCTCAGAAATTTAAAGTTCACAAAGGTACATCCATCACATTGCAACAAGGGAAATAAAATGTTCAAACGTACCTACGTTCTGTAATTTAATATAAAAATCCTACGTGTTACCAACTGTTCGTCTAAACTTGTGAACCATATGTTTTTGACTATTATAGCGCCACCTATCACAAAGCGGAAAAAGTGGTCCAATCAAAACATTCATATTTATTTACGTACTACACGAATATGTAATAAAAAATGGGGGTTTCTATTAAAAAAAAACACAGTTGATACCGTTTGACCTATGGCAGCGCCATCTAGCAGGCCAACCATAGCGCCATCAGGTTTCCCCCTTCAAGCTAGACAAGTTTTGTGGTGTCACCGCCAGACACCACACTTGCTAGGTGGTAGCCTTTAAATCGGCCGAGGTCCGTTAGTATACGTCGGACCCGCGTGTTGCCACTATCAGTGATTGCAGACCGAGCGCCGCCACATGGCAGGTCTAGAGAGACTTCCTAGCACTCGCTTAGTTGTACAACCGACTTTGCTAGCTATGGTTCACTGACAAAATACGCTCTCATTTGCCGAGACGATAGTTAGCATATCCTTCAGCTACGTCAATTGCTACGACCTAGCAAGGCGCCATTACCAGTTACTATCGATACTGAATAATGTACCATCAAGAGCGACGTTCATCATTAATGGATTAAAGTTAAGTATTCCACCAGCTACGTCGGCTTTTTTGTAAATTCTAATTTCGTTGTCCTGTTCCAGACCTCACGCCAGCCTGCATGAGCAAAAACGCGTGGCTTTCGGCTTCCTCTAGTGACACGGTGTTGGCTCTCCTGCCAATCACAACATTGGCGACGAGGCAATACCGCGTTCGTAACTACACTGCCCTGATTTACATGTGTAACAGCATCACCGCCATCTCCAGATGTAGTGTCCTAATTTTATCGCTTACGGAATCAGCAGACGCAGGCCTTACTGGATGCCCTTGGACAGCTCAGCCAGGGTCAACGTGCAATGCAAAACGACGTGGCAGCCGCCTCCCCACCGGTAACGCAGCCAGAAAACGCAGTTGCACCAACTTTTCGTCCTTTTGATGCTGCACTGGAAAGCTGGACGGAGTGGTCACGCCAATTTGGATTCCATCTCGCCGCCTACAGAATTCAAGACAACGAGCGGCAGCCATTTTTGTTGTCTTCGGTCAGCGTACAAACGTACCATGTGATAGTCAAATTATTTCCCCAACGCGACGTAGCAACTCTGTCCTACGACGAAATTTTGTCTGCATTAGATGCATATTTCAAAGAATCAGTCAATGTAGTTGCCAAACGGTATACCTTCTTTCGTACTAAACGTACGGCAGGTCAGACTAATCGGGAGTGGGTTGCAATCTTGCAAGGCCTTACTAGGGATTGTGCTTTTGAGTGTCAATGTGGACTCACTTATTCAGATACTATAGTACATGATGCAATTGCACAGAACGTTTCTGATGTTTGTATAAGGAAACAGATTTTGAAACTAGTCAATCCCTCCCTTCAACAAGTGATGGATATATTGGATCGGCAGGACACACTTGACTTTGCTCAGGACTCATTTGAAACTTCGCCAGCCGTGTGTCAGGTTAACCGGCCCGCCGGGCGAGCTGCACGGAACAGTAAACAGTCCTCGCGTCCGGCCGCCCCACTGCCGGCAGGCTCTCAGCCATGTGGACCGCGCCGGCAAGCAAATGCAGTGCTAAAATCATGCCCGCGGTGTGCTACTAGACATTCGCGTGAGAATTGCCCATCACACCAAGCTATTTGCTTTTACTGTTATAAAAAAAGGACATGTTCAAAGTGTTTGCCAGAAAAAGCTCAGATCAGAAACTCAAAATCATTCCAGGCCCTTTCCTTCGCGCTGGAATCGGAATCGAACCAAGGATACTCAGGCTCGCGAAACTTCGCCCATGGAAATTCATGTAGTTCATTCCACTCCTCCCAGTGCCACTCTCTCTAACAGTGAGTGTGTTAGTCCCACAAATAGTGTGCATCGACATTGCCAGAACTCCCGTCAAGTCGCAAGTGATTTTTTACCAGTGTCAGTTCATGTTGCACGAGACTGTCGCTCTTGTCGTCAGCAGGACAATAAACTTTTTGTGGACTTGGACATTAACGACAAAGTGATACCATTCCAGCTCGATACCGGGGCTGCAGTTTCACTGATCAATCAAGACACTTACAAACTGCTGGGCACACCTCCGTTGCATGCCGCAAATGTTAAGCTAACTACATATTCAGGTCAAGCGATCCCTGTGTTAGGACAGTGCTGCCTTCTTGCAACATACAGGGGACAAACAAAACTTGTGTCAAGTTACGTCCTTCGTAACATAAATCAGGTTCTATCAGTGAACCAGACTGTGCCTTCAGACAGTGTTTCTCGTCTATGTGAAGAATTTGCAGACATTTTTGCACTGGGCCTCGGTTGCGCTAAGAACTATAAAGCACATCTGGAACTGAAAGTAAATGCGCAACCGAATTTTTTCAGAGTGCGCAATGTTCCCCACGCATTGCGTGATGAGTTCGCAACAACATTACACGATTTAGAATCACAAGGTGTAATTGAACGTTTGCAGACTTCTCTCTGGGCATCACCCTTAGTAATTTTTCCAAAACCTTCGGGAAAATTGAGACTTTGTGTGGACTTCAAGGCAACAGTGAATCCACAACTAGTGACTGCAACTTTTCCTTTACCCCGCCCGGACGATCTTTTTGACGAACTGTGCCCGGGTAAATATTTTTCGATGTTGGACCTAGCGGATGCGTACTTGCAAATACCGGTGGTTAACACGCATCTTGGTTTGTATCGATTCAAACGACTGCCATTCGGGTGTGCATCCACCCCTGCGTTGTTTCAGCAATATCTACAAACTGTTTGTGCGCCGGTCCCTACTGCAGCAAACTATCTGGACGATATTGTGATCTCCGGGAAGAGGGAAGAGGAACATTTAGCCCATCTCAGAACATTATTTCAGGTCTTGCGACAAAATGGTCTTCGCTTGCGGAAGGAGAAATGTGTGTTTCTTGCTCGTGACTTGCCCTACCTGGGACATGTACTCAATGCCCAAAGCATACATCCCAGTCCCGAGCACCTCCGTGCCATACAACACTTGCCTTCGCCGCAGAATTTTAAGCAGCTACAGAATGTGCTGGAAAAAATCAACTATTATCACCGATATGTGCCACATGCCTCTTCCATTTCAGCTCCGCTTCATCGCTTACGCCGTAAAGGTGTTCCGTTCGTCTGGACGACGGAATGCGAACGCGCCTTTCGCCAGTTGAAATCGGCGTTGCTCTCCAATACTTGCCTTACGCCACTCGATCCCCAGAAGCCCCTTTTGTTGATGGTGGATGCATCGGATTTCGGGATCGGTGCTGTGCTTACGCACAAAGATGGATCGCACGATCGCCCTATTGCCTTTGCGTCCAAATTGCTCTCGTCTGCGAAAAGAAATTATTCACAGATCGAGAAAGAAGCATTGACTCTCGTATTTGGTGTTACAAAGTTTCATGATTTCTTGTATGGTCGTCCCTTTACCATCATCACAGACCACAAACCTTTGACATCGCTTTTTCATCCGACCAAGCCTGTACCTCCACGTACAGCGTAGAAATTCATTCGCTGGTCTATTTTCCTCTCACAGTACCGCTACGATATCTTGTATCGGTCCACTGCTAAGCAAGGAAACGCCGATGCGTTGTCCCGTTTGCCTGTTGCTGAGGATAGAGCATTCGATTCCTCCGAACTTGCTTGCATGTTCATTGATTCGGAAACCGATGACGTGGTCGAATAGTTTCCGATTGATTTTTGTCGTGTAGCTACAGCCACAGCTGCCGACCCTGTCCTTGCTACCGTTCTGCGTTTTATTGCTACGCAATGGCCCTTGTCAATGTCACGGATCGGGGATCCGTTGGTTCGCCGATGTTTTGCTCACCAGGAGAAACTTTTTGTACGACGTGGTGTTTTGCTGTTGCGTTCTGATAATGATCAGTCCAGGGTCGTGGTCCCACGTTCGTTACAGTCCTCTGTCTTACAGCTTCTCCACCAAGGACATTGCGGTATAGTACGCATGAAACAACTTGCTCGTCAGCACTGTACTTGGTTCGGAATCGATGCCGCGATTACGAATATGTGCTCTTCTTGCATGGTGTGTGCCGAACAACAATCCGCACCACCACGGAAATTCTTTGCATGGCCAAAAGCCACTTCCCTTTGGCAACGCTTACACATCGATTTTGCTGGTCCATTCTGGAATGCTCGATGGTTGGTTGTGGTAGATTCATTCAGTAATTTTCCTTTTGTTGTCCGAATGTCTTCCACGACGTCATCTGCCACCATCCAAGTGTTATCTGCTATCTTTTACATTAAAGGTCTTCCACAGACTATTGTTTCCGACAATGGCCCACATTTCATGTCTGCAGAATTTCCTTCTGCAAGGCCAATGGTATTCAACATCTGACGTCCGCGCCGTTTTCGCCACAGTCAAACGGTGCCACTGAACGATTGGTCAGGACTTTCAAGTCACAGATGTTGAAGCTGAAAGAGTCGCATTCTCGTGAGGACGCGTTATTGCTCTTTCTGTCCTCGTATCGCTCTCAGCCCCGAGATGGTCGCTCGCCGGCTGAGTTGCTCCACGGTCGCCCTCATCGAACCTTGATGTCTTTGCTACATCCGCCGCATCAGGTTCCTGTGCAGCGGCAGACACCAGCTTTTGCCCCAGGCGACGTTGTCTACTACCGCCACTATCGAGGTTCACGGCGTTGGCTCGAAGGGCACATTCTTCGCTGCCCCGGCCGCGCTATGTATCTAGTTTTGGGGGCCTCTGGTGAGGTGCGTCGGCATCTCAATCAGCTGCGCCTCTGTCGTCGCACGGGATCTGCCGCTCCCCGTCTGCTTTCAGCGACGGTGCCGTCCGGTCAGCGCCCTGGTGACCCATCTACTGGCTCGCCTCAGCCCCAGGTGTTCCCGACGCTGCCTTCCATTTTGCCCCATGGCGACGCGCCGCCGCCGCCGCCGCCGCCTGTTCTCCCGCCGGCGATGCCCGCAGTGGACGCGTCGTTGCAACCGCCGGACGCCTCCCTGGATCACGCGCCGTCGATCGCTTCCTGTGACCGGTTGTCCTTCGACATGGAACTCTTGCCCGCTCCGGACCGTATGTCGTCTTCGCCCGTCGGGTGCCCCGGCCCGACGGAGGTCGTCCCTTCGGCCCTTCCTGTCACACTGCGGGCGCATACACCGCATGTTGGCGTGCACCCTGGAGCAGGTTTTCAGTCGGTTAGTAGCTCCCCGCGGTCCGAATGGCAGGGTGCGGGTGGCACAACCTCGCCTGTTGTCACGCTCCCCACTTCGTCGCATACGTCAACATGGGGTCCTCCCCACGGCGGGCGGAAGCCTTATGCCACAACCGTACGCCGATTTGCGGGGGAGGAATGTGGTGTCACCGCCAGACACCACACTTGCTAGGTGGTAGCCTTTAAATCGGCCGCGGTCCGTTAGTATACGTCAGACCTGCGTGTCGCCACTATCAGTGATTGCAGACCGAGCGCCGCCACACGGCAGGTCTAGAGAGAATTCCTAGCACTCGCCCAGTTGTACAACCGACTTTGCTAGCGATGGTTCACTGACAAAATACGCTCTCATTTGCCGAGACGATAGGTAGCTTAGCCTTCAGCTAAGTCAATTGCTACGACCTAGCAAGGCGCCATTACCAGTTACTATTGATGCTGAATAATGTACCGTCAAGAACGACGTTCACCATTAATGGATTAAAGATAATTATTCCACCAGCTACGTCGGCTTTTTTCTAAATTCTACTTTCCTTGTCCTGTTCCAGACCTCACGCCAGCTTGCGTGAGCTAAAACGCGTGGCTTTCGGCTTCCTCTAGTAACACGGTGTTGGCTCTCCTGCCAACCACAACAAGTTTCGTTCTGTGTAGTTTTTTTCGTTTGACGCTTATTTCGTGAGATATTTGGCCCGGTCACGATCAATGGACTACCCTGTATAAAGTATTTTTAAGTTACACGAAATGTAGTTCATAGGAGACAGTGCTGAAGATTAAACTCAACCCACTTGTTCGCTTTCTCAGCAAAATACTGTGTGTAGTACAGGAATCTGGGTATAAAAAGTTATTTGCTTATTTTGGTTCTTCAAGAGACACAGAATTTCTTAAACTCTATGAGCCCAATTCATCTGACGTTCATCAACAAAGTAAGACACCATTTCTTAAAGTATATCGGCTGAATTCACGATAACGTTCATCAACACTATGCTAGGTTCTGCACAGGAAACGCAAGGTGGCAGAGTTTAGATTTTACAGAAGTCTATATCATTTTACCTGAGGTTCAATTTATTATCAATATAAACACATACTAATCTAAAACATTTCGATTCGCATATTGATTTTTCGTCATTAATTATTTCCAGCTGTGTGGCCAGCCTTTGCATGGCAGGGAGTTCTATGTTATGTTTTATTTGTGTGGAGTGGCAGACCATTTGCAGAGAGGTAGTTTGCAGTTATTAACTTTCAAAACTGTTTTATTTACATTTTTAATGGTTGAAGTTTCTACCTCATCCCTGATTATAACGCTTGCGTCGTCAAAAGTGATAATTACTATTGGTTTCAGATTACAATAGCAGGTCATCTGTATGCGTGTAAGAAGGACAAGAGCAGACGCAACGTCGGTCTCTTCAGTATGTCTGTAAAGATTATTACCCATTCCGGTGGTGTTCTTTCGTTTTGTACGCACCCTGGGTCCTTTGATTACATAATCTGCATAGTTTTAGTTGTAGAGTAGGAAAATATGTGGCCAGCAACATTTCTGATACCATAGCATTTGAAGTTTACCGAAATATTCCGAACTCCGTTTGACAACACACTGAAAACACCAGTGGGTACAAGCTCATAATTTTAATTTTATATGATCTGATTTATTAATTTGAATGTAACATTTTCTCAGGAGAGAGGCTTTTGAAATCAAAATTAGATCTGACAAACTGTCTACAGTCGTTATCATTTTTATGAGTATCATCTTTATCGTTGTCTGGCAATAACATATTCCAAACACAAACCCCATGACAATTACATTATGTATTGATATATGTCCAAGATATTCTTTTATGAACTCTGGGGGGCAGAGGGGGGGGGGGGGTGACGGGGGCACAGAGCACTTTGTCAACATAATAATGCAAGGGAAACCGCTCAAGGTCCAACTTAAGGGATATAGAGTATCTCACTCCGACTATGAGAATAATGATTTGAACCAACTAGCCCTGATGAGAGCAAACCGCATGGTACCGCTTCACTCTGTAACTGGAGACGGTCGAGGAAATGCTGTGGAGCGGCGCGAGGCCCGGTGCTTACGTCACTGGGTGCAGGCAGCTCCCCACTCATTACGTAAGCCGGGCTGGGCAGCCAGGCTGCGGCCAGAGCCGGCGGCCAGGCCACCAATTAGCGCCAAGCGGAATCCGCCGCCGAGAGAGCGTTGGGATTAATTCGGCCAATTACGGGCAGCCGCAGCCTGCCGCGGGGAAGTCCCCTGCTGTGCGGGGGAGGCCACCGATTGCGGGGGAAGGCCCCTCGCTGCCAGGAATCCCCTCAATGTCGCCAACGTCACTCTGCCGACAGGTGGCGTCCCGGTAATTGCATGGCGAAGTGTGCCTCCACGCGCCCCGGAAACCAATCGCGCTCTCCGTACCGTACTACAGGCTTATATCAAGATTGCTTTGCATAATGCACTCCTGCACTGCATGCTGTAGGCGGTCAGTTCACTCCATGATCTACAGCAGCTGATAACACATATCTCTATGTCTGTTTCCATGTCTCTCTCTCCCTCTCTGTGACACAAACACACACACACACAAACACACACATGCGCACGGGCATTCGTATGTAGTCAAATAAGTTTCTCTTAAGGAACAATTGTATTTAATCTTTTACATCGCTGCTCAGGCCATACTTCTAATTACGCAGGTCCTAATACTTCACGCCACTTCTTGCTTTGGCGACCAATCACACTGATGTCATAGGAACATGCTATGACACCTACTGCTGAATATTGAAGTTTTGAGAGGAGATAGGTAATCTGTAGTATTAAACAGCGTATTCCAACGGTTCCTGGGCATCGCTTTACATGTTGGCATCGAAGATACCCAACATTTGAAGAACTCTGTTGCATCTAAACGTGCAACTGTTCGGAACTACAACCGCAAGCGAGCTCTCTTGAGCAACCGCCGAGACGAGGATAGAGACTTTTTTTTTATATATATATAATCTCATGTTGACTGCCACAGTCCTTGCCTGAAGGAGAATCGATCTGCATTCTCGACATAAAACAGTGTGGGAACGCTGCAGACTGCACAATACTCACATAGGCTAGCTATTGATGGTCTTCCTAGTTGTTCTGGCTCTTAGTTCCCATTCTCTGAGAAAACTTTAAAGGTGTGTTGAAAACTGTACACTACGGTGGTCTGAGTGAAATGTTGGATAACATCCAACTCAATAGCGAAATCCATTATAGTACTTGCTACTACAGAAAGTCACAATTACCATTCTTTTGTGCTGTAAAGCACTTACAGAGAATTAACATTTGATAAATTCTGATGTTTCTTGACAGTCAGAACAAAGATATTGTAAAAAATACTAATACACAAAAAGCTATTTTGAAATAAAGTCAACAAGAATAAGTTAGTTTGTTGCAGACGCTGAATGCCAGAGGTATAAGATATGAACCATTTTGCAGCATTTCCTGTTACACTATAATATTCTAATTTAGATAAAATGATATTGTGATGTACACAGTCAAATGCCTTTGACAGATCACAAAATATACCATTTGCCTGCAATTTTTTATCTAATGAATTAAGCACATTTTCACTGTAAGTGTTGATAGCCTTCTCAATATCAGAACCCTTTAGAAATCCGAACTGTGACTTTGACAGTATGTTATTTGAGATAATATGGTTATAAAGCCGATTGTACATTACTTTTCCTAAAATTTTTGAGAATGCTGGCAAAAGTGAAATTGGACGGAAATTTGATGCTGTTTCTTTATATCCGTTCTTAAACAGTGGCTTATCTTCAACAAATTTTAACCATTCAGGAAATATTCCACTCATAAACGACTGGTTATACAGATAGCTTAATATGTTACTTAACTCAGAATCACATTTCTTAATTAGCTTTATTTATATTTCGTCATACCCACTAGATGTTTTTGATTTTAAAGATTTTATGATGGACATTATTTCTGCTGGGGTAGTGTGGGTGAAATTCATATTATGGAAGTTACGTGA
This sequence comes from Schistocerca cancellata, assembly GCF_023864275.1. Classification (NCBI taxonomy): domain Eukaryota; kingdom Metazoa; phylum Arthropoda; class Insecta; order Orthoptera; family Acrididae; genus Schistocerca; species Schistocerca cancellata. The sequence goes on along the minus strand of NC_064631.1, from coordinate 10,475,283 downwards.
AATTTCTGGTCTGAGGTATTCCATAGCAGCATCTACAGAACCTGACAACTCCATCTTTTCAGTAACAGTTATAAAATGTTTGTTAAAATGTTCTGCAACACTTTACACATCTGTCACCAATGTATCATTTACTCTTAATGCTATTTGTCCCTCGTCATGTCTGGTTCTATCGGTCTCCTCCTTCACTATATCCCATATTGTCTTTATTTTGTTGTCATTTGTCCCTCGTCATGTCTGGTTCTATCGGTCTCCTCCTTCACTATATCCCATATTGTCTTTATTTTGTTGTCTTATATGACTGTCTTTCCCTTGTAATGTATTTGCTTTGATGTCCGTATTACAGTCTTTAATATTTTGCAGTATTTCTTGTAATGTGCTATAGCATCAACATCGGAACTATTTCGGATTGACAGATAGAGTTTTCTTTTTGTTTTACAAGATATCCCTATTCCTTGAGTAATCCATGGCTTCTTTGTAGATTTTGCTCTAACCTTGGTAAGGTTTTGGGGAAAACAGTGTTCGAATAAGGTAAGCACTTTATTAGCGGAAGTGTTACATTTTTCATTCATGCCATGAGCACTGTAAACGTCAGTCCACTGAATGTCTCTGAGGAGTGTCCTAAAATAATCAATTTCTTTCTTATTGATTACCCTCTTGAGCTCAGATTTAACAGATTTTATATCCTGTTCAGTGTTAACATTTAACAGAAGGAACTGCATGTCATGATCTGAGAGGCCATTGACTACTGGTTTTGTAATATAATTTTAGTCATTCGACGTTTCTATAAAAATATTATCAATGACAGTTTGTGAGCAATTGGCTACCCTAGTGGGGAACTTTACAGTGAGAATTAAGTTGAATGATAGTGTTACTAACTCAAATAAGTTCTTATTGGGAGCGTCTTTAAGAAAATCTACATTGAAATCACCAGCAAGAACTATTTCTTTGTTTTTGGTAGTTAAATGGGCCAGTACAACTTCAATCTGGTTTACGAACACGTTAAAGTTACCTGCAGGTGCTCGATATACACTTAATATTATGAACGATTTTTTTTGTGAAATTCTACTTCTGTTACACATGCTTCCATATGCTGTTCTAGGCAAACTTTTATATTAAATGTCTGTGTTCTTAAATTTATGTCAGTTCCTGATGAATGTGGCAACTCCTCTTTTCTTCATTTCTGATCTGCAAAAATGGGATGCTTACCTAAACCCTGTAACACTTAAAAAGTTCTACATCAGTGATCACAAGATGTTCAGAGATGCAGAGAATGTCACCTGGGTTTGAAGACTCTAATTCATCTATGCAGATAATTAATTCATTAATTTTATTTCTCAGTCCTTGAATATTTTGATGTAATAAAGATAGCTGACATTTCACATTGACTGAGGTAAAATTGCTTAGAGAAAATATCTGCTGACTGTTGAAAATTCTTAACCAATAGCTGTTTATGCTGATGCAATAAGCTAAAATTATATTTTTGGTTTCTTTCTCAAACTGAAGGTTTGTCTCAGTCCTAACCTCTCTTAAAATTTGGTTTCTTTCTGCCCTCGCTACTCTAAAAAAGGGTCTTCTCTGAACCCGATAACCAGTGGTATTTTATCACTCGTGACAGTGCCTCCCTCCTTTAACTTTCCTGCTATTTTCCCAGCCAATTTACCCTTTCCGTTCCTGTTGAGGTTAAGGCCATGCCTATTGAGAGAATCAACAGGAAGCACACCAATGTGTGACCCTGCACCCGACACAAGCAGCCATTCCAACTCCAAATTAATTTTCTTGACAGAAGAGTTTAAATGAGGTCGGTCATGCGCCCAAGAACAGGTACAAACTCAACACTAGTATGCTTCGATGCTGATGCAATATTTGCCAAGTCACACTCTATATTTTACCCAGGATCACTGTCAATACTATTACCTGACCCACCCACTATAACCACGGTGTCTTCCATAGTAAAATCTTCGCAAAGTGATCCTAAATCTGCTGTCACCTGCTCCAGACCAGCACTAGGTTTAAAAAAATTGGTGAGCTGGTATTCTGATCCTAGTTCATCCTGCAAAAGTTGGCCAACACCTATTCCATGGGAACTATCTAACAACAACACTTTCTTTCTCTTTACTGATTTCCCTACGTTCTTACTTTTCAATTTGCTGCTGCATGTTTGTTGTGTAAGGATTACTGACTTTGAGGTAAAGGTTATACACAAATTTGTTGGGGGTGACAATTAGTTTTTTTCTAATCACAAAATACTTAAGTTCATGATTATGTTAGTTGATTAATAAACGGAGTACGAAAAAATATAAAGCAGATTTTATTTTTGAAAGACAATAGCAAATTAAAAGTAGAGTGGAATGGTATGGCTCTTGAGAGATAATAACTGACAAATTTGAGGAAAAATTAGTTTATTTCCAAAATTTATTGTTGTCTGTAAGAACATCCCAGTTTTTAGAAATTTCACGAGTAGGGGTATGTGTAATTTTTCTGGATTTGGAACCATCGTATTATGATACAAGAAGCTCTTTTTAGAGCAGCTGAGAAGGCAGCGGTGGCAAGATGGCGTAATGTGGTGTGAGGTACCGATGAAAGATGGTTTGTTCAGTGTAGGTATCGTGAGAAAGACCGTGTAAATTGTGGACCTTCTCCGCGATTTGCTGCTGCGTTCGGAACTTGAATGCCAATGTAATAACCTACTGTTATTAATATTAGAAAAACTAAACAGCATTTTTACTTACATTTCAAATCAAAGCATCTCTCAATAGCGTATTATTATTCCATTATTTCAAAAGTATTAATAACCAGCAGAATAATAAACAACTGCTAAACGAAAAGGCAGACGAAGCATGTCGCTGATTTTCAGATAGCGCCTAACTTGGATGGCGGGCGAAGTGGTTTGACTGTAAGGTGGAGAGCTGGTTCGCCACTTGCGGAGGACAGAAATGTTGTCTGCTGTGGTCAGTGTTAAGATTTCATTACTAATCCCTGACTTGTAAATAAGAGCTGGTTCATTACTAATCCCTGACTTGTAAATAAGAGCTGGTTAGACAGTGTAGGAGGACATGTTGTCTGCCATGGTCGGTGTAATTAAAGATTTTATTAGCAATGTATGTATGGGTATTTGGACATAAAGTTGAGAACTACAGTTCATTATTTTGTAATCGTGTAGTTTGTCATGTTCTGCCAACAAAAAGTTAGTGGCATCCTATATAAACAAATAAATTGGAAATTTAATTAGTCACCTAAAATAACACTCCTGTTAAGAGTTTCTTGCCGGCCTGGATGGCCGAGCGGTTCTAGGCGCTACAGTCCGGAACCGCGCGACCGCTACGGTCGCAGGTTGGAATCCTGCCTCGGGCATAGATGCGTGTGATGTCCTTAGGTTAGTTAAGTTTAAGTAGTCCTAAGTTCTAGGGGACTGATGACCTCAGCAGTTAAGTCCCATAGTGCTCAGAGCCATTTGAACCATTTTAAGAGTTTCTTACAGCCTTAAGGTAATGGATTTACAACCTACGTGCTATTTTCCATGCAGGGGTCAACAACCGTAGAAGACTGCAGGTTGGTGAAAATTTATTGGGAACTCTGCATTCCACTCAGGGAGGTGGAAGCAAATAGGAACCTCAAATATACTGCGGTCCTAGTACAAATGAGATCAGTAACACATCATCTGTAGTAAGACAGAGGAGACACGAAAGAGAGAGAGACATTTTTGTGGGAAGGAGTTTATCATATGCACAGATATTTATCTCTCACTCCAACTCCTTCTCTTTCTACTTGCCTTCAAACCATAGGGGACGGGACTATTGGGTCATATGTAGATATTAGTACAGACAACATTTAGGATTTTGAAGAAGAGGCTAAGGATATGATGTTCGGTGGGATTACTGAGCAGGGATGTTCTTGCGGTGGCTCACTGCTGCTCCACCTCTGGCTTGGGAAAAGGTATTATCTGTACAGAGGAGGATATAGGGAAAAAGTTGGATGGTGTGATGTGGTTGGTGCAATGTTTAATTAATGATGGATGTATAAATGATGTGTTGGTGCCTGATGGTGGTTGGGGAGCAGATATTGCGGTATAGGATGCTGTATTGCTCTCACAACATGATGGGGGTCGAGAGAATTAGTTGTGTAGGTGAGGGGGTCGAGAAGTTTACACAGGGCTGTTGACACAGGTGAAAATGAGGTGCATTCGGTTTCAAGAGTAGGTGGCTTGGGTACTAAGATGGGCGATAAAGAAATTTATTGCACATTATGTGGTCACAGGAAGCGTGAATATTTTGGAGGAGGATGGTGATGAATTTGATGATGCAATGGTAGGTGAATGAATGTTTTTCGAACGGATAGGATGATCAGTAGGATGGATAGACACAGTTAATACTGGTTTGCAAGGTGGGACTTTGGTTGTGCAATTGCAGGTGTTGCTGGTGGGAGGGGAGGGGAGGTTTAAACTTTGTTTTAGGAAGGAGGCTTTACAGTGGGGACAGGTGGATGGACTTTTAAAATAAGGAGAGAGGAGCTCTTTAAAAATAGTGCAATTTTGGCAACAGTTGGTCTGAGAGACGGATTTGGAAGGCTCAAATTTATGATGGTGATTGTAAAGCACAGCTTTCTCGTTAAGGAGGTGATTGATGGAGAGGACAACTTCCGTGAGGAAGATAGAACCTAGGTCGTTGTAAATACGGCGGCTGGTGCGGATTTCTGGAGCGGGATTGGAATTCATTTAAGAGATGACTTTCTCAACTGTGTCCAACATCACGACAGGGAAGGTGGTGGGATGGCGAAGAGTGGTGGACCAGAGGAAATGGTAGAGCTAGGGCGAGGAGTCGTACAAGTGATTCAGTAGGCAGGGGAAGAACTCTTGAAGGGAGGGGGAGACATGACCGCCAAACGTTGTATGTGGGATTTTTAGGAAGTCTGAGTGGAACTTGGGATTTGTGGATATGACCAGGATGAAATCTTTGTGGGGTATGATTTGGTGATGGGAACATGAGGTATGTACTTTCAGGTTTCAATAGTGAGGGATTTGACATGTAGGAATTTGGGATCAGGGCAGGATAGGATGAATGTATGAACGACCAGGAAAGAAGGTAAGGGTGGGGAGCAGTGTCTATGAGATCAGTGGGTTCAGAATATTTTTTTTTTTTTTTTTTTTTTTTTTTTTTTTATTACTACAATGGTGAGTATGAGATCTGCATTAGGGAACTTTGAAGATCTGTTGGAGAATATAGGTTCAAGTACAGGTTGGGGAACTGGAGAAGGTGGGATATGGCACGGCGCATGTCCTTCCAGTAGGCTTGTGTAGTTCAGTTACATGTTGATTTCAATGTAGTCTCAGGCATTGCCCTGGTAACTCTAGGAAGTTTTATTTTAGGTGGAGTTCCTTGGGAGGTGGTTGCTGTATGAAATGATGAAAGTGGGGGATAGACAACAGATAATGTAAATGTGGAAGAGGTCTTGGGAAGGGTAGGGTAGACAAAAGCAGCGACTGAAGATGGGGTTGAGACCACTGGAGGGGTAGGACAGACATAGATTGGTGGACCAGAGAAATGATAGAGCAGGGCAAGGGGTGGTACAAGTGACTGAGTAGGCATGAGTGTCCATTGTGGGGCAAGGAGGAAGGAAATTGACTGTTGATGCTTACTGGCGACTGGCGAGAGTGTCGCTGGGAAGGTAGGCGGTGACGGGAGCAACCTCCAGGGGGAGAGGACCTCAGCAGGTAAGGGTGATGGCGACAGCAGCAGTAGTGTCAGTGACAAACAGGCGGTGACTGGCTGATGGAAGCGAGGACTGCAGCAAAGATTGTTCTATCGATCATTGGCAACAACCAGCAGTGAGGGCGTGGTCTGGCTGCGAAGGTGATGACTGGCAACAAAGGAGATGACTGGCAGCGAAGCCAATAGTGGTTAGCGAAGACTGGCAGCAAAGACGATGACTGGCAGTGAAGGCAATGACGACAACAGACAAAAATGACTGGTGGGAAAAGTGATGATGTGGGTGGCGCCGCCGCCATCCATACACACGGCGCCATCTACACACATGGACAAAACTGTCACCTACAAACCTTGCGTATTTTTTCCCTTACAGTCCGATTCTATAATAAAAATGAAATGTTCTAATTTAAGTTTTCAGATTTGCCCCCTTCCCAAAGTCCTGCGGATGGGACAAGTGTCAACTTTGGTATCACTGGATTGCCGTTTTAAAAATAGTGAACACGTATTTTTACCGTTTTCTAATCCAGTGAGTAGTTCATGAGATATTTCATTGTCTCAAGATAAAAAAATCTCTCTCAGTACATAAAAATATAATCGGGGTTAACAGCTGTTCCTCAGTTTGCTTCTGAGACGATCAGTATGACTGTCTCTATGCAGGATCGTGCGCTGCTGATAAAGCTCCAGAACGGTAACAGTGTCCCAGCAGCTCTGCAAAATTTCAGGACACTCAACAGTATGAAGGAAGACGTTCGTGCCATGTCTGCCACGGGTCTGGAGAAAATGATCACGAAATTAAAAACGATAGGTTCTTTTGAAGTTCAGTGTGGCAGAAAGTGGAAAACAACTGATCCGATGTGAGAAGAAGATGTGGCCATAGCACTGCAGGAGGGCTCGAGTTGTGGTGTGGAAGCATACAGGACACGGAGATATCCCGTTTTTTGGACAAGCCTGTGAGCAAGGTGCATAAAATCCTATGAAACCGCCTGCATTGCTATCCATTACTCATGATCAGAAGTTGCTTCATGCTGACCTACCAGTAAGACAATTTCTTGCTTGCATGAAAGTGGACGGGGGATGGTCATGGAACATTCTGCGGACAGACAAAGCCCATCTCCAATTACAATACGCAGAATATGGCTAACTGAAAATCCGCACGCACACCAGCTGGTACCGCTTTATTCTACAAAAATACTGTGTGGTGCTGGTTGACGGCATCATTTATCGCAGGGCCATATCTTTTCAACGAGGTGGGTCGCGCAGGTGTTGTTACCCGAAGCGCCACTGGCACTTTTGCGTACCATCGCCATTCCGAGCTTTCAGCAGCGTGGGTGTATGGGTAGGATGATTTTTATGCAAGAAGGCTCTTCTCTACACATTGCACAGAAAGTGAAGCAGCAGCCTCAGAGGCATTTTGGAAATGCTGGAGTTATCAGCCGTCATTTCTCCACAGCCCGGCCGTCCAGATCACGCTATCTTGATTCGTGTGACTCGAGGCTGTTGGGTTATCTGGGTGATGCTGTGTTCAGTGCTCCGACTACACACGTGGGTGAACTTACGGCACACATTGTGCAGCACATTCTGAACACGACCCCTGAGAACATCCGATCTGTTACGAAACCTGCTGTTTCTCGGTTTCAACATGTGGCGGGAAACGGTGGACAGCATACTGAACATCTCTTGCGCCTGTCTCGCTACGCTTAAAAATTCATTTCATTGTTTCTTTTTTTTTGTCAGGACAATTGAAAACCCGTCTCATTGTTGCTTTTATACTTTTTTTCCGTTTGGCAGTTAAAAATCGGTATCACTCTTGCTTTTGTGCGGTCTTTGGCGTCAGATCACCGATTTTCCACATCCGAAGTGATGTGAATGACGTTGCCGTGGTGGATGCTTAGCTGAGTGACAGTGCCACAGCTGTTGAATGCTGAACTTGTGCGGTCAAGAACATTGGACAGTACGGTTGATTTAAAGCGCAACTCTCACCTTAGCAATCGTATAGCGATTATTCCTGTCATTTCTAGGAGAACCCATTTGCTTTAAGACGCTTATAGCTCCATCTAGTGAGATAATTTTCGTTAATTTTTTTTTGTTTCCACAACGCTTCGCCATTCTTAGATAATTTAACATCATTCAGGTAAGCGGCTCATTTTTTATTTCATTTTTTACAACATTTTTAAACCGGACCTTAAGTTATAATCAAACCAGCATCGTTGCACAACTGGCGAGGCACGTCCAACTCGTGCTTCAACTCTCCGAAAGGACCATCCTGCCACTCGGAAGGCCACAGTTTGACTCCTTGCATACCGTCTCATTTGGCTGTAGCATGCACGAGTGAGTCTCCGTGGCATGGTTCCCTGCTCGCTTCACACGTTTGCACCACACTGAGCCTTCTGCTTTTGAGCATTCCCTATTAAAGGGTCGGCACGTGGCACTCTGATAGCAGTGCCATTATGGTGTCTATTTGCAAATTGCAATTTCTTTCTTTTAATGTGCAGCTGGAGTCAAGCAAACAAATGGTGCCCATCAAGTTCTCAATGCAACACCCAGTTCCGATACAAAGTGTCAGTTTGCTCCACATTACGAAATGAGTTCTTAACCGGAATTTTACGTGCCCACTCCACAGAGCAGTCCCAGATTAGCCTAGTGTGATCTTTGTTCCGTGTTCTGCCTGTTTACATATATGTGTAATTGAATACGCATGCCTACACCATTTTCTTTGACGCTTCAGTGTGCATTAACAGGGACACTAAAACAGTACGAAAAGCCAGCAGGCTGACTGCAGCAGCGGCAGCACGGCCCTGTTCCTCGCTGACTGCCGCCGCCAAGCAGACGCTCTGCTCACTCAGCTGCTGCAGAAGTACTGGTTTGTCATCTTGTTTTACTGTCCCTGTGAATACCTAACGTTAGATCAAGTATCACGCAAGGCTAGTTTGAAACGGCTCTATGGAACGGACACGAAAATTCCGCTCTGAAAATCATTTTGCACGTAACAGGAAACGAAACTGACGCTTTGCACCGGCAGTGGGCGTCGCATGAAATACTTCACACGCAGCATTTGTTTGGGCTGAATCCAGGTACACAGTAGAAAAGCGAAATTGCAAATATCTGCCAAAACACAAGAGAAAATGCGACCGACGATCTATAGGATAGTACCCTGTATATATGTAACAAAAAAACTTTCGGATTTGGGCCTCAGTTGTAGATTCGGTTAAAATCCGTATTGATGTGTTGGCAAATGTGCCAACACACGCAAAACGCAGACGGGCGTGAATTCTGGAACAGGATACGTAAATTAATGCTATACTGAAAAGTACGTAGCTGAGGTTATATTTAACTTTTATTCCATCATTGTGGTACATCGCTATTGTTAATACAAGTGAGACTCTCTCCAGATAAGGTTAATGGAGCCTTGCTAGGTCGTAGTCATGGACTTAGCTGAAGGCTATTCTAACTGTCTCTCGGTAAATGAGAGAAAGGCTTCGTCAGTGTAGTCGCTAGCAAAGTCGTCGTACAACTGGGGCGAGTGCTAGTACGTCTCTCTAGACCTGCCGTGTGGTGGCGCTCGGTCTGCAAATACTGACAGTGGCGACACGCGGGTCCGACATTTACTAATGGACCGCGGCCGATTTAAAGTTACCACCTAGCAAGTGTGGTGTCTGGCGGTGACACCACACGTATATTTTCTGTTTTTTCTTCATTTCCTTCTTATTGTTGTTCCCTTCTGATATTTGTGGAAAACCAGCTTACAGCTCCCCCTACCACCGTCCAATACTGAAGTAATTGTGTATCTGTGGAACAAAAACACCAACCAACTAATCAGATTCATGAACTAAGGCATATTTGAAACTGTGACTCACACACACATAACAGACAACACACAGCAGATATTGTGCCGATCCGAAGGTCATACAAGTTCATTAACAATGAATGTATTTCCTTTATGTTTAATCTACATTTCACGTTCTTCGGAAATAAAATTATATGATGACGAATAACCGCTGAGTCTAGTTTGGTGATAGGAAACAGTGTTTCCATAAAAGAGATGTAATAAATAAACGTTCGTATGTTACCGACTTCCGGTCGATGAATCGCGGAGGCCAGGTCAGTGTTCCACGACCGGGCCCTGTGTCACACGGTCCTCCACAGACTGTACTGCAGGGCAAGTTCCATCGCTACTACGTAGTGGTGCCGTCTGCACCCTTTCAAAATACGGCAGTAAAATACATGTATTATCCCGCAACTCGAATACATCAGTACTGTCTCAAAGAGACATGCACGACACTAATTTCTCCCCTCCGCGGACAAGCCACTAAAGCCGGCCGATATCCTGCCTTCTGAAATTCGTTCGCCCGTGCTGGTCTATTTTACATATAAATTGCTTCTGGAAAGCTACACTGATGCCATTTGCTTTGACGGCGCATTGGCGTGGGAAACTTTTCACGCAATGTTGGTACATACTTACTCAGTCGCAAATATTCTATATGGGCTTTCCCTTCGCAAGAGCAGGCAAAGCTACGACTTTTGGGCAACTTACCACTGATGAGAACTGAAGTTAATTGGCGGTATCGCCATACCAGGTATAGAAGTATGAAACAGGAATTTCCCTATAGATGGTGCTAGCCGTCGGTGTAGGGCCCGTGCGACCGCGTCTGCAGCGCCATCTGCTTCCTGCAACGGCTGACGACGAATGTCAGCTCACAATAACCCAAGTTCCATACATCAGTTTTGTGCCTTCGAACTACGATCTGCGGACAGCATTAGTTCTCTGTTACCATTTGAAGAAAACTGCTGCAGAATCGCATAGAATGCTTGTCGAAGCTTTCGGCGAACATACTCTTGGGAAAATACAGTTTTTCGAGTGGTTCAAAAAATTGAAAAATGGTGGTTTTGAGGTGAGAAACGACGAGCGCGAGAAACCACCGAAAAACGTCTAAGACAACTAACTGCAGGCCTTATTGCATGAAGATCATATTCAGGCTCAACAGGAGCTCGTGAAACAATTGAATGTGACGCAGAAAGTCGTTTCACTTCCGTTGGTAACTATGAGAAAGGGGCACAAAATGGGAAAATGAGTTCCGCATGGACTGAACGAAAGACCGCAAGCAAATCGGAAGACCACTTGTGAAATGCTGCCCTCCAGATCCAAAAGGAAATCGTTTCTCCATCGAATAGCGACAGGTGATGAAAAATTGATATATTTTGAGACTTCTAAGGGTCGTAAATCATGGGTGAATCCAGGGAAACCAGCGCCATACACTGCGAGACCAAATCAATTGGGCAAGAAGACAATGTTCTGTATCTGGAGGAATCAGAAGGGTCTCTTCGATTATGAGCTACTAAAACCTGTTGAAACCTGTATCATTGATCGCTACCAACAGCAAATAATCGATTTAAATCGAGCAATACGTTAAAAACGACCGGAATATGGTTCAAATGGCTCTAAGCATTATGGGATTTAACATCTGAGGTCATCAGTCCCTAGACTTAGTACTACTTAAACCCAATGAACCTAAGGACATCACACACATCCATGCATGAGGCAGGATTCGAACCTGCGACCGTAGCAGCAGCGCGGTTCCGGACTGAAGCGCCTAGAACTGCTCGGCCACAGCGGCCTGCCAGGAATATGGAAAAACGCAAAGAAAAGTCATATTGCTCCATGATAACACCCCACCGCGCACAGCAAAATGGGTGAGGGAAACGATTCAGATGGGAAATACTAAGGCATGCGGCTTATTCTCCAGACTTGGCTCCGTCCGATTACTGTCTGTTTGCATAATTGAGACACGCCCTGCTGAACAACGCTTCAATTCGTCTGAAAATATACGAAAACAGCTCGCTTACTGGTTCGCTTCAAATGAAGAATTTTTTTTTTATTTTGGCATGGCATTCATAGTTTGCGGCAGAGAAGGGAGATATATATAAATACCAATGGAGATTATTTTGAATAAAATATTTTTTATTAGTTTCAAACAAAATACGTGTAATTATTGCGACGAGATTCCGGGTTTATACTTCTGCACCTGCTTGTGTGTCAACGAAGCTGTGCCATCATATTGGCGTTGTAGCAGGTGGCATATCGGCACCAATGCAGTCCATTTGATGACCGGACAAAAACAGGTACGTACTTGAGAGAGAAAAAGAAAAAAATCGTGATAGTGGTGCAGTGTGATAGCAGAATATGAAAGTATAGGATTTTCGTGGATACTTGTCGACATTTAGTCTGTTGCCTTTTGTCTCGAGACTTTCGGCCAACGTTTGTTAGACGATTTTCTGACGTTTAGGCAGCACGATACGCTGACATTTTCAAATGTTCACCCACAGCAGCTGGTGGCCACCAATGGAGGGCGAAGCTTTGTTAACGCCGGCCACTTGCGCTGCCGTAACATCAGGAAAATCGTCAAACGAACGTCGACGGAAGGTCGCGAGAAAGAAGCCAACAGATGATACTTATCCTGAGAGACTGTTCCTGGAAACCGTAAGGGGCCTCTCTCTGAAGAGCTGTCGTAGCTAATTTCGTGATGCGTCGATATTTTTCTTTCTATACACCAATAATACAACTGAAACAGTTTCTCGTTCACAGTGCACGTCGGTGACAGAATCTCGCATCCTAATGCTACATCATGACCCCTTCGCTTGCCTTCGTCATTCACATTGTTCTCCGGGAACGGAACTATCCCATTTCGTGATAAATTTTGGCCATACCTCTCTACCAAGTCGCTTCGCTGTACATTCTGCAGAAATGAAACTCAAGCTGATGAGCAGCACATTATAATTTTAAGAAAACAGAAATCAAGGGATAGGTGTGTATCGATAGCAATCACAACTGATGATATTTTAAATAAAAATAATAAATATTAAAGATTGGAATCACTCTGATGACAGTTTCAGTTGAAAGAATACACACTGAAATGATTAAAGCTAATATCAACTTATATTGTTATAGGCAAACTTTTGTAGATAGTCAATAGTTTCTGGCTTTGAATTCCCCGATGCCACTTCGGTATATCCATTCTTCTCTCATGGGAAGCTATTTGGTAACCACCTCCTCAAGGAAATGTTCCTTCTTTCTGAGTCCTCCTAGTAGGTGAGTTTCTTTTGTAACATTTCCGGGACGATATAGCCTCTATTCCCCATAATATCTTCGAGAATAACTTTCGATTCTCTTCAGCGAAGGAACGACCTTCCTATTGAAGACGTACTCACAGGAATTGTATACAGTAGTAACTATCACAGTAAACTGCTGACAACTTTGGTTTCTCAATGAATCAGTGATCAGTAGTTTTGCAAGTTCAGTCACGGCTTTGTTTCTAAACTCATCAGTACTGTGTACTACACTCAGCTTGCTTTGTAATCGAATGGCCTCGAAGAATTTTACTTATTTATTTAACATGCTTTGGAAGCTGGGTACCCGGTTAGAATATTCCGAATACTTTTCGTGTGACAATAAATTTAAAAATTTCAGTTTAGATTAGTCTTGAAACCCTAAGTCCAAATTTCTGTCAGTTTATCAAACACTTCGCAGTAGATGCGTATTTAGTTGATTTTTTTCTCTTTGAAGCTTCTCCTACGTGAGACGTGGTTCCTTGGAAGATGGTCGTCGCGTGGTCAGAAGGCACAGTACAAAATAACACCCGCTTGGTTCACAAGGCTGTTGCGCAATAGATTGGTGAACGAAAATTTTTTTGTCGAATTGTTCAAGAGAAAAAAGTTTGAAATCTTCTAGAAGTGTCAAAAAGACAGTAATTGATGCTGAAACACATTATCAATTTCTTGAGGGTGTTCTACCGTGACACTAAACATATCGCAAAGTTTAGTTCAGTCCCTGCACACAGTGTTTACAAATCTTGATGATCAATTCCATCGCGTTCAACAGACGTGTGGAAGACAACTTTGCAAAATTATATCCTTAATTTCAGGATATCTTGTAAAAAAAGAAAAGGTTGCAAATCCGTTACGCGGACTTATAAATATTTCAAACTTCGGTATTTTACTGATACCCTGAAACAAAAAGCCGTTTAGAACTTGGGTGTAACAATAAAAAATATGTCTTCAGGATATGTGACTGATTAATGCTTGAACATTCACATTTCCCGCCATAGTCACCGCACCACCAAACATCTATGCAATGTATTTTTCATTGAACCGAATTCTAATAATATGTGCCGGATAAGTCCTACACTACTCCAGGTATTTCTTTTATCTCTCGTTTATGTACCTAACACAGGACACATCCACAGTTTCGCCAGCAATGACTGCTGTTGTTGTTGTGGTCTTCAGTCCTGAGACTGGTTTGATGCAGCTCTCCATGCTACTCTATCCTGTGCAAGCTTCTTCATCTCCCAGTACCTACTGCACCCTACATCCTTCTGAATCTGCTTAGTGTATTCATCTCTTGGCCTCCCCCTACGATTTTTACCCTCCGCGCTGCCCTCCAATACTAAATTGGTGATCCCTTGATGCCTCAGAACATGTCCTACCAACCGATCCCTTCTTCTGGTCAAGTTGTGCCACAAACTTCTCTTCTCCCCAATCCTATTCAATACTTCCTCATTAGTTATGTGATCTACCCATCTAATCTTCAGCATTTTTATGTAGCACCACATTTCGAAAGCTTCTATTCTCTTCTTGTCCAAACTATTTACCGTCCATGTTTCACTTCCATACATGGCTACACTCCATACAAATACTTTCAGAAATGACTTCCTGACGCTTATATCTATACTCGATGTAAACAAATTTCTCTTCTTCAGAAACGCTTTCCTTGCCATTGCCAGTCTACATTTTATATCCTCTCTACTTCGACCATCATCAGTTATTTTGCTCCCCAAATAGCAAAACTCCTTTACTACTTTAAGTGTCTCATTTCCTAATCTAATACCCTCAACATCACCCGACTTAATTCGACTACATTCCATTATCCTCGTTTTGCTTTTGTTGATGTTCATCTTATATCCTCCCTTCAAGACACCATCCATTCCGTTCAACTGCTCTTCCAAGTCCTTTGCTGTCTCTGACAGAATTACAATGTCATCGGCGAACCTCAATGTTTTTATTTTTTCTCCATGGATTTTAATACCTACTCCAAATTTTTCTTTTGTTTCCTTTACTGCTTGCTCAATATACAGATTGAATAACATCGGGGAGAGGCTACAACCCTGTCTTACTCCCTTCCCAACCACTGCTTCCCTTTCATGTCCCTCGACTCTTATAACTGCCATCTGGTTTCTGTACAAATTGTAAATAGCCTTTCGCTCCCTGTATTTTACCCCTGCCACCTTCAGAATTTGAAAGAGAGTATTCCAGTCAACATTGTCAAAAGCTTTCTCTAAGTCTACAAATGCTAGAAACGTAGGTTTGCCTTTCCTTAATCTTTCTTCTAAGATAAGTCGTAAGGTCAGTATTGCCCCACGTGTTCCAGTATTTCTACGGAATCCAAACTGATCTTCCCCGATGTCGGCTTCTACTAGTTTTTCCATTCGTCTGTAAAGAATTCGTGTTAGTATTTTGCAGCTGTGGCTTATTAAACTGATTGTTCGGTAATTTTCACACCTGTCAACACCTGATTTCTTTGGGATTGGAATTATTATATTCTTCTTGAAGTCTGAGGGTATTTCGCCTGTTTCATACATCTTGCTCACCAGATGCTACAAAATGAATATTTACAGTTTCCCGATTTATAGATGATAAAACGGTCGAACCTATGGCTTGTAGTAGATTACGGCAAACAAAATTTTCCCCCAAAACAGCTGCAGACGATCGTTGGTGGTTAACAGGCAATCCGTACTCAGTTATCGATTTTACTGAATTTGCCAAATGCATGTACGCAGCTTTGGCCCAACTAGAACATCTATCCTTTTCAGACAACAGAGAATAGCAGCAAAACACCGAATTTAGATCGCCTCTACAGGCTAACCAATCACATTTAGTGTGTACAACACATTAGACTAAAAATATCTCGTGTTTTTACTGGTCATTTACGTTCGTTAGTAAGGGTGCCGGTCGCCCATTTTTAATTATCTCCTTTTTCTCGAGAAAGAATGTGTAGAAAACGGCTTGGACACTTTTATAATGCATGTGGACAGAGTTCTAAACTATATTACTAGATACTGTCTGACACCTTCACACACTTTCACACATTCGGCAAACCTACAAACTGAATAAAACAATTCCGTACTATTTATTTTTGATACACTCCGTCACTTTGTGTTTATATTATGTGCCCGCCCGTAGCTAGCTTTGGTTGTGATAGACAAATACACACACACACACACACACACACACAATACTCAATCGATAACGCAGCGCAATGAACGTATAAATTTTATGTGTTTCGAAGAAATGTCACGATTTTATCTAGTTACTGTTAAAGAACCGTGTGATTATACGGTATTTATATACGCTAAAATATTGTTTCATTTATTGTTACCGAAGCAATGCTTCAGTTGCTTCCACGGAATGCACGCCACTGATGAATTACATTTGACTTTCTACACATGTAAAACGCTACTAAGTACAGAGACGAGTTTTTACTATAAATGCTAGTGCTTAGTACCACGTTAATAGCGAACTAACTAGTAACAAAGGAACTCCAACAAACTGATCACAATGTAACATCTAAAGACGGCAGTTTGTTTCCAAAAGTCATTGTCAACATTAAATATGCACTCACAAGGGAAACACTCCGCCTGAGCCACCTGAGCTTTAGTGGTGAGCTGCACTCCTGCATTACCCCTGCGGCCCGTCAGAAACTGAGCACAGGTCTGACCGCTGCATCTGAGGGGCAGTCTCCCCTGTCTGCAGTCGCTGGTAAGGTAGCACGTTTCCTCTGTGTCGGTGAAGAGTTGTGAGTACAGGATCACACCGTAAGCCGGCCTTTCAAGATTTTGTTCAAAATGCAGTTGATCCAACTAAGAAAACCTATCGAGTGATATTTTTTTTTCGTTAAATACAATGTTTCTGTACACTGTACGCGTGGGCGATTAGTACTGTTTGCCGACTGTCAACTGGTTGCTGTTACTTCTGGATCGGGCATCTTACAATACATCAGATAGAAGGAGGAAAGCTTACAAAATGGGGAGAAGTACAGCATTCCAAGAGGCACTGGAGAATGGAAAAGGACAACTAGGAACAGGAATACCAGTCCACAGTAAAACAGTGGACTAACACGCTGTAATTAATACGAGCCAAAAGTGAAGAAGTCTGCAGTATAAGTGGTTCTAGAGCTACTGTAAATGAAGGATGTGTCATTAGCAACTGAAGGAATGTCAACATATCTTCCAAAACAAGGCGCGGTCGCTGCCAGGAGGGAATACTTTAATCATTCATTTTACAGTTGTCGAGCAAGGAAACGACGCTGGATGGAAGGCAAGAAGTAATAAGTACTGTTACCAACACACAACAGAGGGAAACCACGATAATGCTTGTGGTTTCACACAAGAGCATTAACTCAGCTCAAGGGAAACAGAAGACTCCTTACTCGAATCTGCTTAAGTAATTCTCAGCAGGCGCGTCCTTTGTCGCGGAGTTGGGTCCGACTACATAGGCGGTGTCTGAGATTAACTGAGGATCCAGTATTGTGCCTAATAACACAGTCCCCTTGTAGAGCGATACAGACGAAGACCGCAGCGGCGGCACAGGCGGAGAAAAAGGACCTCGGAAGTGCGGAGTTGGCGGAAGTGGCAGCTTTTAAAAAGGGAAAACTAGCCTCTTAAGTCTAGAAAGACAACCATCCAAAGGAAACTCCCACGGAAAATTATCTGGTCCCAAAGGTTGGCCTGCACCCATCACACACAAAACAAACCACAAAACGCTAAATTTCTCAACAAAGCCTCGGCAGTTAAGAAAATGAACGAAAACTGGCTAAAAGATTGATCTTAAGATTAGAAACTTGTATTGATCAACGGATATCAACTTATAGAGAAGTATCTGAAAAATTAGAACTGTGTGATATGGCCAGAGCGTCTCTCAAAGAGACGAAGAAAGAATGGAAAGGAAGGCATGAAATATATACACAGGGGTGTGACGAAAGGAAAAAAAAGCCCGAGGCGAAGGAAGTACCCTTAGTGCCAAAAAAGAAGTGTGAAAAATGTGTCACATCCTGGGACCAAATCAATCATAGACTTTTGTAAATAGATACCGATACGAGAAATCATTCCTCGACGGCGATAGAAGCATATGCTCCAATAGACATTTCGTAACGTCAGAGGACAGTGTATTTGGGTTGACGATGTCTTTGGTAAAGTAAAAATTTTAAATGAGGTGTCTCTAATAATAGCGACGTATATGGCAGAACAGGTTGCAAATTAAATGACCCAGTGGCAGAATGTTACGGTGAATCTATTACGAATAATAATGACAATACACTAACTCATTTATGTGAACAAATGAAACTAAATATTGCTAACGGTTGGTTTTCGCACAAAGGTATCCAAAAATTTACATAGACGCCCAGAATGCGTCACAGATCGCTTCTTATACTTGGAGTCACGAACTATGGCGGTCGAGCTTGGGCTTGTTCTGCGCTCCTACGACACGTATTCTCCGACAGTCGATGAACACACAATAGCGTTTTGAGCGCTTTTCTGTGAATCCCGTAGCTAATGAGAGCATTATACGTGATCGTAATGAGTTGATTAGCGAATTTAGATTCCATTTGTTGCGATTTGTCATCGTGATAAATTCTGCATAAGCAAGTGAGGGACAGAATTCTGAGGACATACGATTTCCTCGAGTGGAAAGCACATGCATGCGCGTACCGCAACTGTCGCTTGGAATCAACAATGCATTCCCTGTCCGTGCCTCGACATGCGTGAACTGCAAACACTTATTTTACCTATAAAACAAGACTTACATCGTAACAGAACAGCTCACACAAATGAAACTCCATTAAATAATATCAAGTATGTTAGCTAGAGTTTGAGAAATGACTTAGCTAAGTTCTTGTATCAGCTGAGGCTAGCTACTAAATTGGACGGAAATGGAGGAGGACTGTCAAAAATATGTACTAAAATCTGGAAACATGAATATATGGAGATCGAAATGAAGCCCTAAGACAGAAAATACTCCCGCACAGGTACGGGAAAGAAGAGTGAGAAGATAGTGGAGCGAAGAGAGAGAAACTATTGTAGTGAGAAGAACACTGCACAAAGCACTCAGGATAAATTAAATAATAAGGAAAAAACTAGAAAGGTAGAGATAGAAGTAACAAAGGCTAAGAATAAGTACTGAACCTAAAACGAGGCAACACAAAAGTGAATAGGACGTGGAAGGTAATCAAAGGAAAACGAACGGAAGAACAGAGTTTGCAGAAAGGAGTCTTGTCTCCATGGTGGAGTGAAAAACCTCTAACGAAAATCTCGTAACGGAAAATAGGATAGAATTCACAGCCGATTAAGAAAAAACATCTTGTTAACCGAACAAAAACTGAGCAACAAACACCAGTAGACACAGGAGGTGCAAGTCAAGCTCTCCATCAAAATAAAAATGGGAGAAGCGATAAGCTTCGGAATTTTACCTGTGGAACACCTAACTGCAGCCCTATCAGCAGTTTTACAATGTCTGGAAGGGCATATTAAATGATGAGGAAAATCCAAAATGAATGGATTAAGTAATTAATTCATCCATACTTTTAAAGAAAAGAAGCCGATGAGATTGTGAAACCCAAGGACGAGTTAGTGTTATTTGCACAATAGCTCGAATATACTGCTAAGTAAAAAAGTACATACTGTGATAAGTCAAAACGTTGTGTCCACTTCCCACTGCGACGCTGGATGCCTCCTGGTCGCGTTGAGGGCACGTGAAGCTGTAACAAAAGTATGTAAGCGGAGCAGACGCTGACGGGGGATCGCATTAGCGACGGTATGGGCTGCAAATGGGGAATTCATTTAGATAAACTACTCGAATAAGGGCAGATTATTATTATCACTCAGAGCCTGTGAACGAGTATCTCGAAAATAGTGAAACTGGTCGAATGTCCACGTGCTACTGTAGTGAGCATCCATGGAAAGTGGTAGAACGACAGAGAAACTACCACTGGGCGATAAGTGGTTGGACGTCCACGACTCGGAGGCCTGCCTGCTCTGTACAGTAAGGACAGATGGCGATCTGCGGCGTCTCTGCCGAAAGAGCACAACGCTGGCAGACGCACAAGTGTTTCAAAGCACACCGTTCATCGTACACAGTCGAACATGGTGCTCTGCATCTGATCACCTTCACGTGTCCACATGTTGACCCAACGACATCGTGAATTACGATTGCAATGGACATAGGTCCATCGGGTTCGACAGTCGATCAATGTATCGGCTCTTCGGGTGAACCACATTTTTGCTACAGTAAGTCGATGGTCGTCTCTACCATCACCGTCATAGAGGTGAATGGCGGCTCGAAACGTGCAGCCCGCCACGGACGCAGGCTGATGAGAGCAGTATTATGCTAAGGAAGACATTCTCCTGCGCTTGCATGGGACCTGTGGTAGCAATCGAGGACACGTTGACAGCTGCGAACCGCCTGCATCCCTGCATGGTTGATGTCTTCCCCGACGGCGATATCATATTTCAGCAGTACAATTGTCCCTGTTTGGAGCCATGACCGTGCTACAGTGATTTCAGGAGCATTATAGTGAACTGACGTTGATGTCTCGGCGTTAAAATTCGCCTGATGTAAATCCTAAGGAACCCGCCTGCGCCGTTGTCGGGTGCCATCAACGCGTACATAAATCAGCGGCCCGTTACTTATGCGAATAACATGACCTAACATCTAACGCCACATACCTCCATAAATCTAACAACGATCTGTCGGATCCCTGATAATCAGAATCAGTTATGCATTTCATTCCAAAGATGGGCAAAGAAGCTATGAAGCAGGTGGTCATAATGTTTTGGTTCTATACACATAGACTGAAGTGACGAATGACAATTTGTAGCAAGGCCGGCAACTGGGCCCGCACCTGCTGCTCACTAGGCAAGTGCGGCAGCCACACGAAGCCGCCTGTGCACGCGGTCCACACAACTGCTCAGGCTACCCTCACGTGTCTCCCCCCTCAAGTCAAATTCCCCATTACACCTGAACTGAACTGCCGAGGCTCTCCAAGTTCTCAGCATCGAACGTAAATGGGGGGTCCAGCCTGAATCGCAGGTGCAGCTACTTGTACAAATGACACCATTTCGGATAATTTACTGGTCTCATTGATACGCTATTTGATGTATCTAGACTAATGCGGAGAGAGAAAATTTGTACCACAGCCGAGAATCGAACGCGGGTCTTCTGCTTATGAGGAAGGTGCGTTAGCCACTAGCCGGCCGGTGTGGCCGTGCGGTTAAAGGCGCTTCAGTCTGGAACCGCGTGACCGCTACGGTCGCAGGTTCGAATCTTGCCTCGGGCATGGATGTGTGTGATGCCCTTAGGTTAGTTAGGTTTCATTAGTTCTTAGGCGACTGATGACCTCAGAAGTTGAGTCGCATAGTGCTCAGAGCCATTTGAACTATTTTGAACCGTTAGCCACTAAGCCATCCTAGCTCATCCGTTCACACAAGTGCACGAATTATTCTCTTCGTGAGTAAGGCGGAATTTAAAGTTGATTGAGGGGCAGTGAGAATTGGGATCGAGGAGGGAGGCGTTCCAGGGTAATCGATGCAGTTGTGCGAATTGCTGTGCCAAGGTGGCGTAATTGCTAACGCATCTGCCTAACTAGCAGGAGACACGGGCTCGAATACCGATCGTGGTACAAGTTTTCACTCGCTGCTTCGGTCAATATACGTAAAATCATATCTGTATACGACCAGTAAAGTCTAAAAAATTGTGTCGCTTCATTTGTACGATATTTTGGCTCTTCAGTGCAAAAGAAGCACAAACAGTGGAGTGAGATGAGCGAAGTGGGCTTAGAGCAAGATGCTCATGTACAGATGGCATATTCACTCTCAAGCTCCAAACTGAAAATAGGCTTATGGGGTTTACTGACAGTTCACTTAACATTTATTGGTCTTCAGAAGGCTTACGATGCAGTCGCAATAAGTAAGTTATGGATAGCAGAGGATTAGATTCGAACAAGCAGTGGATATGTGCAGACAGTGAGATTTTTATATGATCATTGCAACAGTATGGATAAAGCAGCAAACAGGATGTCTCGAGAAGTCTCAGTAGTGAAAGGTCTGTCACTGACCTGTTTTTAGTGCATTTAGAAGATTTTCGGTAAACTGGGAGATGAAACGTCGTGCACCTGGACAGGACAACAAACTCTTTACTCTTCACTGACAGCTACGTCCCGATAGGTGAAGACAAAGACGACTCTACTGACATGTTCAGGGAACTTCCATGAATAGTACTGAAAACGGGGCCTAAGCAAAGTTGCAATAAGTGAAAGTGGGTGAAGATGAAAGAAAGGACTTAGATGTAAGACCCTACAAAATAAAGGACGGCTACTTATTCAAGTATTTGGGCGTCCTTCCTTCAAATAATGGACGAAGCAAAAAAGTCATTATAAATAAAACTGGGCAAAGAAAAAGAGTAGATGGCTAAACTCACTCCTGGATTCGGAGTGACAAATTGCAAACGTAACGTAGGTCTTCCTGTACAAGTCGGTCGTTGTGAGTATGACCACACACAGCGCTGGAATATGGGAGCCAACAAAACAGGAGAAAAATGAATTGTTGTCCTTCCACATAGACTTTTGGCCAAGAAGTTGTCGCATCTGAAAATTGTAAAACATCAGAAATGATAGAATATATGATATTTTAAGAGAAAAAGGCACTATTCTCGATTTAATAGTTGGTAAAACATTTAGTTGGTATGGCGACTCACAACAAATTGACGATAACAGAATGCCATAAAGCATTTATCAATGGAAATCAGTTAAGCGAAGGAAATATAGAAGACCACCTAGAAGTTGGGTGCAAGATGTCAATGAGGAGATGAACTGAAGAGGGCTTCAGGAAGAAGTTTCGCCAGATAGGAAACTATGGTTGTTGAGAAATGGAAAACGATGAACAGAAAATCATTTCAGCGACACGCGAAATAAATATTCTCAGACAAGTGACTGAAAATATTTGGGAAGTTAGTGAGAAAGTGTATAATTACACAGTTTTTATTATAACTAGTAAAAAATTAATCTAGAATTAAATTTTCACCCTGCAGCGGAGTGTGCGCTGAAATTAAACTGTCTGGCAGATTAAAAATGTGTGGAGGACCGAGACTCGAACCGGTGACCTTTACCTTACGCAGGCAAGTGCTCTACCATCTGAGATGCCGAAGCAGTACCGAGGACACGTCCTCACAGCTTCAGTTCCGTCAGTACCTCCTCTCCTACCTTCCAAATTTCACAGAAGCTCTGCTGCAAAACTTGGAGAACTAGCACTCCTGGAAGAAAGGATATTGCGGTGACATGGCTTAGCCACAGCCTGGGATATGTTTCCAGAATGAACTTTCCACTCTGCAAGGAGCGTGTGCTGATTAGATAACTAGCAGCTCAGGTAGTAGAGCAGTTGCCGGCAAGAGGCGAAGGTCCTGAATTCGAGTCTCGGTCCGGCACACAGTTTTAATCTGCCAGGAAGTTCCAAAATTAATCTATGAGGTTGAAATTTCGTGGCAGTGCAAGTCTTCCTCTACACATTCGTACATGATAGTAACACATTTTCCTAGTGGTGGGTGACCTGATGGAAAGAGTGGATTGTAGAGTACTACGTATTTACTATTCTGGAATCTGAATAGATCACCTAGCGAATCATCTCGCGGTTTTTTCATCTGTGGAAGGAGGAGGAAGTCACAGGGTACAATTTAGGAGAAAAGGGTGAAAATCTGATGGTCAAGAGAAGCTACAAGTGCGACTGTGTACTGCGTAAACTCGGCTCGGGCGTTGTCACGGAAAAAATCATCTTCTTCCTCTACGCTCCGTCGGAGAAAACCTCCCGTAACCTCGTTACGAGGTCTCGGTACTACGCTCCTATGGTGGTTTTCCCATTGAACTGCGGGAGTACCGAAAACCTCAGCTCCACCTTGCCCAATGATGAATTAATCTTTGGCATTTTCGGTAAATGTGCTTGCACCACTTGCTTTGCTCCTTTTCCACAGCACCTATCACTCATCCACATCAATTAAATGGCTGGAAAAGGACATGGGCTGACATCACACTGCTGCAAAAATTACGATGTTGATTTCATTCAGCAGATATTTGGAACTGGTGTGAGCTATTGCGGGAGTCAAAAAGTGAGAACTTCTGTTACGTTGTCGTTCAAGGTACTGAAAAGTCAGCCATGACTGATTCCCACTGTTTTCCCTACCACTTCAATAATGGTACTTTCGTCTTCGAGAACCACGGCACTAGTAGGGCAAAGAGAGGATGAGCATACTTTATTAGTGTTGGTTGCATACTTTCAGGTGAAAACATAGAGTCAGGGGCAACTTGAATGATTCTCATCCCCTCCCCTACCCTGTCTCTGTCTCTCTCAAGGGGCTACTCCGTATTTATGCTCATGAACTGACATCCTCAACCATGCTAACAGAGGTTTCAGCTCTCCACAGAATATTCTTTTCCTATTGGCTAATGCTGGGACAAAGGGAGAGCTGACTCATTTTGGACATCAAAAATAGAGGGATACAGTCCATTTGCACTACCCTGTGAAATTAATTCTTTAACAATTAACAGAAGTCAAACATACGACTTAAAATCCGATCACTACCTTAAGATAATACTTCTTCGTAATAAAAACATATTTTCAATGTTTTAAAATCACTCAGAAACATTTTGAGAATCAAGTGATTAAATTTCGACCACAAATAGATCATAGTGCTAAATATACCTGAAGATTTTTGTCCACCGGCATTTGACAATAGAAGCACTCTCCTTCACCACAATGTTTCCAATACACATATCTGGTCGAAAATCCTACCAATTACATAGACCTGCGATCATGAATAGCACACTGTCCGCCATCGTGGGTCACGGGAGACCTGTTGATGCATCAGCAGCTGCATGTCCATTCTCCAGAGTCTACACCACAGCCTCACCAAATGCTCAGAAGCTAGAGAGACTGTCACCAAGCAGTCACCAATTTATGTGGAGGGGTTAGTCGTCCAGTGCAGACACCCATCACATTGAATCATCTCTGCAACCCACAAGTCCGCTTCAGTCGCCTCTCTTCCAGCATACTCGTCAGTTCGCTAGTCACTCATACAGAGAACACTGCCTCTGGGACTTTCCCCCATGGCTGAGGACAAGATCTTTCCAACTAATCTGAAACCTCTGGCCAACCTAAGCCTCATAGCGCTGGCTGTCGTGCCCTGGGAGAAAGCAGTGTGTCTTGGATGTATAGTTTTAACTGCAATTTGCTCCCCCCCCCCTCCCTCCCTAGATAGACTCTCTCCAGTCTATAAAAACCACTTTATCCAATCCGAGATGGGGATGTTGTTGACCAGACACGTCGAATTACTTACGCGAAATGTAGATTTCTCCCTTTGATATAAGTTATTACCGATAACAAAAATCTGGGCATACACGTCTTGCCACATCGCTAAAATGTAGTTATTTGTTATGAAAATCCTGTAACAGTATGGCGTAGGCTATATTTACTCTAAGTATTCTCTCATCGAGTAAGAAAGTGTATTCTAATCAGCTTAATACCTGTTACATCCTGCTTCACGGGCCTAGAATATTAAACTAATTTTTGGCTCATGACTGAGTGCTCACCTCCATCACAGGTTGCTTCCTCACTTTCAAACTCTCTTAAAGTAATAAAATGCCTCTTCACATATGAAGTCTCTTTAGGTAACAGCATGATGAAGTTGTAAATATCACGTTTATACTACGTATCACTTTATAAATTCGGTAATACAACTGATCTCATTCTGACGGCTATCTCTCCCTGTGTAGGTGGGCGACTGAAATTTCATGAAAAGATGTCGCCACAACTAAAAAACGCCTGATTACTGCTTCAACTCCTCTAGTCCTTGCTTCCTTCTGTGCAGCGGTATGTCGTTGATATGAAATGGATAGGCCAATTCATAGTGTACTGCAAATGGATTATTTTCCTTTATTTTTTATATCGAAATTGCGTTAGCTCTCTGTTTGTCCCCAGCATTAGCCAATAGAAGCACAGTATTGTGAAGAGAGCTGAAGACATTTGTCTGCATCTTTGAGGATATTGGTTCACACACACAAACAGGAAGTAGAGACTAGAGAGAGACAGGAAACAAGTCTGTAGTTTCCTGAGCAACAGAATGCCACCACGTGAGACTTTGTTTGGGGCCATGAGATCAAAGGAAGCCGACGTCTGGTCTGTGGTCGGTGGTATTTAGTATTGTTATGTAATTAGGACACTGGGTGTTTTTTGATGTCTGTGGCGATGCCCAGATGACAGAAACAGGCGTTGAAGACTTCAAACATTCCACAGTGCTTACACTTATTACATTATGATAATTGGAGATGTGGGATGAGAAGTGAACTCTACCCTACAGTTGCAGACTTGTCCCCTACAAACTGATTAAGTAAACAATATATTTCAATATATTATTGACACTGATTTGAATTTCGTGTCATGAGATCCTTCCTCTCCAGCACAGACTGAGATTCTTTCCCGCCATTTTTTTCTGATAGGGGTGAGAGGGAGGGGCTGAGGGACACAGGGTAGGACATGCTCTGGTGTTGTCTTTCTGCCCAACCTCAGTAAATATCTGCACATCACAGTGAGCACACACACGAAAATCTTCCAACAATGCAACTCCTCTAACCTACAGCAGTATAATCAAGTAATTAGGTCAAGTAATTGCTGGACAAGATAATACTTACACCTTCAGTGTAACTGCTCAGCATGCCCTGAGCAATTTTCCTCCAAATTTTTTTTCTGATTGTGGTGTAGTGAGGGTGGGGGGAGAACTGGTGATTTTTCAGGATCTGGAGGTAATAATTAATTGATGCATTTAATTGATCAGTAAATTAATTTGATATCAAAATTTTGCTTGGATTGTTAGGGAAGAGTGTGCTAAGGGACTTCCCAGAGGGGTGGGGAGAAGCAGGGGAGGGGAGAGATGTGGGGTTTCTCAGGATAGACGACTTCCAGCAGGTGATAAACCATTTAGCATAACAATAGGTTAAGGAGAGGGCGTGGAGGTCATCAATCAATCAGGTTTTCCCCTGAATGTATGCTTGCCCCTGAATGTATGCAACTCGCACTAACAAACTGTGCCAGCTCTCTCTTTGCACTACTACTCACAGCAACCCATTGCTCTTGCAATTCCGGTACTCCAGCTACAAATAATCTGACACTTTATTCTACATAATGCAGACCTATTTGGCCACACTGGAAGCAACTCCACTGCTATGCACATCTGTTATTCTTGAAGTTTTACCAACTCTTCTGGGACTGTTGCGGTATTGTTTTCCTTAGATTGCAGAAAACGAATAATAGCATGATATTCTACTTGAGCAATGGTCTCTGCTGTTCTTTTTTTTTCCTCAAGCAATTGCATGCTACATTACTATGATGCAAGGACTGCAGTAGGTAGCACAACTACAGGAACGAACCTGCTAACTAACACAAAAGTACTTAAGTAACGTTTTTTCTAAGTTATTATTAAAAATTAATTGTCTCCTACAGTATTCAGGAGCTTGATGGAATCCTATGAAATCGTCATCAGGGAAGATGGCTTTAAAAGTCACTGCAGAAATGAATTTTGTACTCCCAAACCCTGTCCAGACCAAAAAAACTCAAATGGAATTCCACATACAGAAAACCAAAGCAGAAATAAAACATCACACACATCCATGCCCGAGGCAGGGTTCAAACCCGCGACCGTAGCGGTCGCGTGGTTCCAGTCTGTAGCGCCTAGAACCGCTCAGCCACACCGGCCGGCTGAAATCAATATAGTTAAGTCTTGATATCATTGTTTTCGATCAAATACCTATTATTAATTACAGAAGACTGATGGTGCATCGCAACAACAAAGGCAAACAAGATGATAAGTGGGAAGAAAAACATGCAGAACATAAAAACATGCTCATGTTTCGTCAGAAGAGCTGTAGTGGGACCTGCAGCAAGTGTTCATTCCAACTAAAAACACAAAGAACTGTAATTAATCACTTATTAATATACAAAACAAGACGTGAACTGTTTTATAATCTACAAATAATACATATAAAAACAGAAATGTATCATTCTAAATTCAACTGGCGATACCTTAAAGTGAAAAAAGGCGAATCTCGTCTGGGAGAAAAAAATATAGTGCAGCAAGAGAAGGCATTTTTTATTTAGAAAATAAATAAGCCAGTTGTTGTTTGTAGACACCCTAGTTTCAACAAAGCCACTGTAGCTATCCTTCTGCCTTTACCTTCTGATGGTTTCCCACACTGTAGTAGAATTAGCTGAACGCTTGCTATGACCTTCCCTTATTCTGTTCGATGATGCGCCGAGCCTTAGCCCTCGCGAGATTTTTCGCTGTTGCGTTGCGCTTACACTGTCTCAGAGCCACATGCCTGATCTGGATTTATTAAAGGCACTTATAAGACTACCAGGGGGCAGGTTGACTCTGATGATGACCGGAGGAATTCATGATCAGCGTCTTGTGCATATAAATACAGCGAGCAGACAGTTACCATCTGACATAAGTGAATTTGAACTCCAGCCGCTTGTAGGTTAGTAGCCAGGGGGAGGGCAGGGGAGTGGTACACGTTTCATCCTGTCCTTCTGCCACAGAAGAGAGCCTGCAGTGATCTGACGTCCAATCTTGGGGCGGGGTGAGTGCCCCAGCCTGACATCAAGGTCCATCGGCTCTGAAGTCCAATTGCGAGAGACGTCGAGTACCAAGACATCGATGGCGGGCTGTTTACTTAACATCCCAGTCAGCGACTGACGCTTTGTCTTTGAGTTTTGGGTCTTGGTGGGGGGGGGGGGAGGGGGGAGGGGGGGGTCTCTGCAGCCACAACTGCGGCAGTCGATAGTGGCATTGCTGGACGGTGGAACAGAGAGAATTTTTGGAGGTCTGAGAGCTCGGTAATGCCAGCAACCACAGTCTTTTCTGGTGTCCCGAGTTGAGGTATAGGCTTCAGAATAGGTCCAGCTGGACAAGTGCACTGACAAACGCAGGTACTAGTGCTGATACCTGTATCTACATCTACATAGATACTCCCCTGGCCACCGCACGGTGCATGGAGGAGGGTCCTCTGTGCCTCAACTTGTCATTTCCCCTCCTGTTCCACTCGTAAATAGAGCGAGGAAAAAACGACTGTCTGTACGCCTCTGTATGAGCCCCAGTTTCTCCTATATTATTTTCGTGGTACTTAAGCGCGATATATGTTTGCGACAGTAGAATTGTCCGGCAGTGTGCTTCAAATACTGGTTATCTAAATTTTCTCAGTAGTGTGTTTCGAAAAGAATGTCGCCTTCACTCCAGGGATTCCCATTTGAGTTCCTGAAAATATCTCCGTAACACTTATGTGTTGCTCGAACCTACCGACAACAAATCTAACAGCCCACCTCTGAATTGCTTCGATGTCATCCTTCAATCCGACCTGGTACGGATCCCAAACCTACTCAAGAATAGGTAGCACCAGCGTCGTATAACCAGTCTCCTTTACAGGTGAACCATTCTTTCCTAAAATTCTCCCAATAAATCGAAGTCGACCATTTGCCTTCCCTACCACAGTTTCCACATTCTCATTCCAACTCGTATCGCTTTCCAACGTTAAGCCCAGGTATTTAAACGACTTGATTGAGTCAGTGAGGTCGCTAGTAATACTGTATTCGAACATTACAGGTTTACTCTTCCTTCTCATATGCATTAAGTTACATTTTTCCACATTTAGGGTTAGCTTCCATTCATGACACCAACTGGATATATTGTCTAGGTCGTCTTGTGTCTTCCTACGGTCACTGAACTTCGACACCATTCCGTACACCACGGCATCATCAGCAAACGAGCGCAGAATTGCTGCCCACCCTGTCCGACAAATCAGTTACGTATGTAGCGAACAATAGCGGCCCTGTCACACTTTCCTGGGGCACTCCCGGATACCCTTGTCGGTGATGAACACTTGCCATCGTGGACAGCATGTTGGGTTTGTCAAATGCTTTCCACAAATCTAGAAATATGGAATCTGCCTGTTGCCCTTCATCCATGGTTCTCAGTATATCATGTGAAAAAAGGGCAAGCTGAGTTTCGCACGCGCGATGCTTTCTAAAACCTGCTACCAGCAACCTGTAGCATCATCGGCTTTGTGATAGTCTTTTGAGAGCTGCAGCGAAATGCTGCATGGCTTTAGAAATCCTTTTGGGTTCGCCATATGGGACACACTTCGTTTTTTTGAGCAACTGTATCCTCCTTTCCTAAAAAGTAGGCCCTGCAGCCCCAGCTCCAGACAGGGTGATCCCTGGAATAGTAAACCGATTTTGGAGGAGATGGACAACTGACACTTTCCTGGGCAAGCCTCTCACATTTGCCAAAAGCGGGTTCTGTCTTGCACCTGAGAGTAGTGTCCCCGAAGTGCTGGCATTTAAAACAGTGCACTGGACTGGGGACGTCAGGCCGCATGTTTAACCGAAGAGAACCTGTCTTGACATGCTGTGGAAGTAAGGATTTAGACTTGATTTGAAAGGATCGCCGGTTCCTCTGTCAGAAATACCTACGAGGTCCCTGCACTATAAAAAACCTTTATCTACGGTTCAGGGTGTTGTGCAGCTCCGTTACAATGCCATTTTCGCTGAGGCATCTGGCTTTTTGAAGATTCATTGCTCGTTGGGAACTAGATGTTTCTGCTAACTGCGGCCCATTGCACAATCGCTTTAAAAATCTTAATGTACCAGCAGCTCCCTCTAAACCCTTTTGGATGTACAAAAGCGAAACTTCCTTAATGTTGTCTTCTTTCCTTTTGGCTATTAAAAACGCATTCTGATCAGCAGCATGCGTTTTGTCAGTATAAATGGAAGCACTCTCAATAAATCCTGTATCATCAGGGCTGCCTACAAGAGCGCTTTTGGTAGGCAGGGCCGTCATACTAGTAGAAAGGGTATATATTTTCAAGCACAGTCCACGCTGCAAGTCCCTGGCTCCTATTTCTAACGTCAGGATATCGTCATATGATGACATTGATAATGCTGACATTATCAATGATGTCATCAGATGACGTCATGTGATAACGTTCTTGACGTATGTCATCTGTGGCGTCAGGAAATGACGTTGCGTTTTTGCCTGACGTTGCAGGTTCTGGCATTTACCTGACATAGCGTAATTATTCGTAATTGATATTGACGTTAAGTGCCAAAAATTGGTAATTATCAGTGACGTTCTAGCACGGTGGTTTGCTGCACTTATAACATCCAAGCACTGTTGTGACGTTATATTGGTCTTCGGTGCTTTTGATTTTTTTTTCAATCCTTTCAGCTCACTGGACGTGTCCTGCTGGGCTGACGTAGATATGATGCCGTTTGGGGCCTCCTCGATCGAATGGTATTTTGAGTGGCGATAGTGCGACGCTGGTGTCATACTGATGGGGCTGTACGCCGTGTTGCTCCATGACCTCCACCCTTGAGGCTTCGATTCTTAAAGCTTCTTGTAGACTTGTTGCCTTCAAGCACCATGTCTCTCTCTCTCTCTCTCTCTCTCTCTCTCTCTCTCTCTCTCTCTCTCTCTCATACACACATATTTATACACACACACACACACACACACACACACACACACACACTCATATGTATCTCAATAAAAAAATTAAATACTTTGCTAATGATATTTATTGTAACAAAAAATTCTAGTTACAATTTATTAACAGTTTATTTTAGTCTAGGTCGTCGAATGATTTTATTTTGTACTTGCAATGAGAACTAGAATGCAGACTGCTGCCGTGGGTCATCACCTACCTCCCAATGCGTAATCATCCATCATAGTAGGGGACTAAAATTAGCAGCAAGAGTATAGAAGAAACCAGCCTCAACTAACTCTTCTGATTCTATCGGTACATTTTGTGGCCAATTATCGGAGCATAGTTGATGTGCTATCTGGGAATAATACAGGGGTCGTACCAGTATTATCATATGTGCCATTTCACATTCATAAACCATGCATTGTCTACATACATTAGTAGCTCTAGGGCACACAATGGGACATTTTGGAGATCGACATAAATCTCTCACTAATCGGTCATCACTTGGTTTCCAGTCACTACTTTCAATTTGGCTATAGATACATTTGACATATTATTTCGACAATGAGGCCTGCAGACACCAGCGTATGCTAGGTCCTTAGGCGGGAATAATTCTTTAAACCGATTCCAGTCCGCGGTCAGGTTATGTACACCGAGAAATTTGCTTCCACTCGTCAGTGAGTGCTCACTACGCATCTACATCTACATCTACATGGATACTCTGCAAATCACATTAAAGTTCCTGTCAGAGGGTTCATCGAACCAACTTCATAATAACGGTCTATAATTCGAACCTCGAACAGCGCGCACAAAAAACGAACACCTATATCTTTCCGTGCGAGCTCTGATTTCCCTTATTTTTTTATGACTATCGTTTCTCCCTATGTAGGTCGGCGTCAACAAAGTATTTTCGCGTTAGGAGGAGAATGTTGGTAATTGAAATTTCGTGAGAAAATCCGCCGCAAAGAAAACCGCCTTTGTTGTGATGACGTCCACCCCAAATCCTGTATCATGTCAGTGACACTCTCTCCCCCATTTCGCGATAATACAAAACGTGCTGCCCTTCTTTGAACTTTCTTGATTTACTTCGTTAATCCTCTGGTACGAATCTCACACCGTGCAGCAGTATTCTGAAAGAGGACGAACAATCGCAGTATCTTTAGTACATCTTTCACATTTGCTAAATGTCTTGCCAATTCAAATTGTTCCTGTTTGTAATTCCTAGGTATTTAGTTGAATTTACGGCCTTGATTTATGGAGTAACGAAGTTTAACGGATTCCTCTCATGTGGTGACCCTAAATGGGTCAATTTACAATTTTCGCACCATACAGATATCTTTTCTAAATCGTTTTGCAATTTCTTTTCATCTTCTGATGACTATGCTAGAAAACAGCACCATCTCCAAACAACCTAAGACCGCTGCTCAGATTATCTCCTAAATCGTTTATATAGATAAGGAACAGCAGAGGGCCTATGACAGTACCAAGGGGAACGTCAGAAATCACCTCTGTTTCACTCTACGACTTACCGTCAATTACTCTCAGACATGAAATCACGAATCCAGTCATATAACTGAGACGATATTCCACAGGCACCCAATTTCATACAAGCCGCTTGTGTGGTATAGTATCCAAAGCCCTCTGGAAGTCTAGAAATATGCAATGAATTTGAAATCCCTTGTCCATAGCACTCAACACTTCGTGTCAGTTCTGTTTCACAAGAACGATGTTTTCTAAGTTCGTGTTGAGTTTGTGTAAATAGACCGTTCTCTTCAAGGTAATCATAATGTTCGAACACAATATATTCGGCCAAATCCTGCTGCATATCAACGTTAATGATATAGGCGTGGAATTTTGTGGATTAATTTCTTGAATATTGGTGTGACATGTGCGAATTTCCAGTCTTTTGGTAGGAACCTTTAGTCTAGCGAGCGGTTGTATATGATTACTAAATGTGGAGCTATTGTATAAGCATACTCTGAAAGGAACCTAATTGATATACAGTCTGGACCATAAGACTCGCTTTTATCAAGTGACTTAAACTGATTCCATATTGCGAGGTTGTCTACTTCAAAGTTATTCAAGTTGGCAGCTGTTCTTAATTCAAATTCCGGAGTATCTACATCGCCTTCTTTGGCGAAGGAATTTCGAAATGCTGTGTTTAGTAACCGCTTTAGCAGCACTGTCGTCGACAGTATTTCCATTGCTATCGCACAGAGAAGGCATTTATTGTTTCTTGCCGCTAGCATATTTTACTTAAGACTAGCATCTCTCGAGTTTCTGCCAGGTTTCGAGGCAAACTTTCGTTGCGGAAACTACTATAAGCGTCTCACATTGAAGTTCGCGCTAAATTTCAAGCTTCTGTGAAAGATCTCCAATACTGGGGATTTTGCCTTCGTTTAAATATGGCTTGCTGTTTTCGTTGTTTCTGCAACAGTGTTCTAGCCCATTTTGTGTGCCAGGGGAGATCAGATTCGTCGTCTGTTAATTTATTTGGTATAAATCTCTCAACTGCTGTCGTTACTATTACCTTGAATTCAAGCCACATCTGGGCTATTCTTACACTGCTAATTTGGAAGGAGTGGAGAATGCATCACAGGAAGGCGTCAAGTAAATTTTTATCTGATTTTTGAAATAAGTATATTTTTGGTTTATTTTTGGGTGATTTGCTATGAAATCCCTGTTTTCACTAATCCCTGTATCCGTTTTGATGTTATTTGTTGTTAAGAGGTAAAGTGCACTTTCATAACCGTTTACTACTCGCCTGGGTTCATGAAGTAACTCCTCTAAATAATTTTCAGACAACGCGTTTCGCACAATTTCGGATAATGTTTCATGTGTACCTCTGGATGTAAACACGTGTTTCCGCCAACATGTCGAGCGTAAATTAAAGTCGCCACCAACTGTAATTTTATGAGTTGGGTACGTGTTTGAAATCAGAGTCACTAGCTCACAGAACTACCTACTTCGAATTCGCTACAAGAACAACTACTTCTAACAGTGAAACTAAGTCTTTAATTATTTTTTTACTAAACACTGACCAACCGAATTTTTCCTGACAAGGACAACTCAGACTTAACTTGCTCATTTATTACCCACAATATACAAGCCCAAAGCAATGTGTCTGCTATACATAGACAATAAGACTTCCGATAACAGATACGAAAAAATAGCCCTGAATTGCAAGAAATCCTAACAATAATACAAATCCAAAAAATATGAAATTAAAGAAGTATGCAACTACCTCCAGCTCTGTTAATTGCCTAAACTCATTTCAGTCGCGAATCCCGATACTGAAAACCCCATTCTTTTTCGTAAGTCACTTACCTTACAGAAAATCTTCATAACACGAACTACAGGAATTACAGCAAGTAGGACCAACAGCCAGCTAATTAAAAGGATTCTATTATAGACTCTATTAAAAAGCATATGGTTAGCAAAAGATTTTGTTGAAGAGCAAACAATGTATTTAGAAAATTTTACCTTATTCATGTAACACCCAGTTCTAAAAATTATATAGTTGGCAATAAATCCAATATCCAGACACTATCAACAACATTCATCCTCATTTTACAATGCAAGTCCTACCAACACAGAGTCTCCACTAAGAATATCATGTCCCTACACTTCCCTACCCACTCGCTAACTGCTATACCGTCCAACCATAGTATCTCTTGCTGAGGGCTCAGAGCGGTGTCAGCGATATTAGCACAGTCTATAACGCTGACAACATACAGACAGGGTACTTGCAACCGTAGCAAATACGCTATCGTCAGCTGTATTTAGCCTATCCTTTCGCAACACCTTTAGGTTCTTCGCAAAAATCTGCGCTGAACTTATCTCTGGCTTTGACCAGCTTTCAGTGCCACTAATGATTTCAGCATCAGTGCTTTCTATTAGGGCTTTGAGCTCTGGTACTTTCCTAACACAGCTAATAAAATTTACAACTTTTATACAGATGGTTTCTGTATCTACGTTCTTCCTGTGTTAGACCTGCACCCTTTGAGACTGAAGCCTTTTTGTATTTCGCCGAGGCCTCTAACCTAAAACACAGTCCAGTATGCACCACACAGATCCCGCTATGCGTGTAGACGCCTCCTGCCTGTGGTGGACTCCTGACCTATTCAGCGGAACCGGAAACCGACAAACGCTGTTGCGCAAGTCTAGGAATCTGTGGCCTACACAGATGTCAGCTTGATTTACAAGGCTTTTATTTTGTATGTACCCAGAATGTCTACCCTACTCCAAGTATCTGATAACTTACATGGTTACATAATTATTCGAGCTTCTTTCAACTTTTCTTTGGTAGAAATAATTTCACGTTTTGAGATGTATTGCTTGCAACTCTTGAACTATGTAGAAAAGAAAGCCTTTCAACGAGTTCGTTTGGTGGTCCCAATACACACAATCTGCAGATATATTATGATTGTATATTTTCCATTGCTTTACATCAGAAAATTTATCTTTTCCATTTGATGAAATACCCTACCCCCTCTGAATGCTGGGCTCACCTTCTGAAGTTCCATCACTCACTTGACGACACTCATCTAATAATTGTGCTCTGGATCCCTCACGGATGAGTCTTACATCAAGTTGTACATACACTCCTGGAAATGGAAAAAAGAACACATTGACACCGGTGTGTCAGACCCACCATACTTGCTCCGGACACTGCGAGAGGGCTGTACAAGCAATGATCACACGCACGGCACAGCGGACACACCAGGAACCGCGGTTTTAGCCGTCGAATGGCCCTAGCTGCGCAGAATTTGTGCACCGCCGCCGTCAGTGTCAGCCAGTTTGCCGTGGCATACGGAGCTCCATCGCAGTCTTTAACACTGGTAGCATGCCGCGACAGCGTGGACGTGAACCGTATGTGCAGTTGACGGACTTTGAGCGAGGGCGTATAGTGGGCATGCGGGAGGCCGGGTGGACGTACCGCCGAATTGCTCAACACGTGGGGCGTGAGGTCTCCACAGTACATCGATGTTGTCGCCAGTGGTCGGCGGAAGGTGCACGTGCCCGTCGACCTGGGACCGGACCGCAGCGACGCACGGATGCACGCCAAGACCGTAGGATCCTACGCAGTGCCGTAGGGGACCGCACCGCCACTTCCCAGCAAATTAGGGACACTGTTGCTCCTGGGGTATCGGCGAGGACCATTCGCAACCGTCTCCATGAAGTTGGGCTACGGTCCCGCACACCGTTAGGCCGTCTTCCGCTCACGCCCCAACATCATGCAACCCGCCTCCAGTGGTGTCGCGACAGGCGTGAATGGAGGGACGAATGGAGACGTGTCGTCTTCAGCGATGAGAGTCGCTTCTGCCTTGGTGCCAATTATGGTCGTATGCGTGTTTGGCGCCGTGCAGGTGAGCGCCACAATCAGGACTGCATACGACCGAGGCACACAGGGCCAACACCTGGCATCATGGTGTGGGGAGCGATCTCCTACACTGGCCGTACACCACTGGTGATCGTCGAGGGGACACTGAATAGTGCACGGTACATCCAAACCGTCATCGAACCCATCGTTCTACCATTCCTAGACAGGCAAGGGAACTTGCTGTTCCAACAGGACAATGCACGTCCGCATGTATCCCGTGCCACCCAACGTGCTCTAGAAGGTGTAAGTCAACTACCCTGGCCAGCAAGATCTCCGGATATGTCCCCCATTGAGCATGTTTGGGACTGGATGAAGCGTAGTCTCACGCGGTCTGCACGTCCAGCACGAACGCTGGTCCAACTGAGGCGCCAGGTGGAAATGGCATGGCAAGCCGTTCCACAGGACTACATCCAGCATCTCTACGATCGTCTCCATGGGAGAATAGCAGCCTGCATTGCTGCGAAAGGTGGATATACACTGTACTAGTGCCGACATTGTGCATGCTCTGTTGCCTGTGTCTATGTGCCTGTGGTTCTGTCAGAGTGATCATGTGATGTATCTGACCCTAGGAATGTGTCAATAAAGTTTCCCCTTCCTGGAACAATGAATTCACGGTGTTCTTATTTCAATTTCCAGGAGTGTATGTGTGAAGACCTTTTATTATGAAGACCTTCTATTATGAAGACACTCCAATTTGTATTAAATGGTTTACAGCTAGCTTAGTTTATCTGATGTGCATTAGTAGCTTTAAAAATTTTGCGAATGTTGAAAGATCAGCTTTTGTATACGATTTCATCTGAGGCATCTTTCTGGACTATAAATTGTAGGGTCCTTTTTACCATTATACGTTACACCATTAATAACCACATCTCCCCATAAACTGTAACCGTTTCACTTCCTATAATCCATTCATTATGAGGATCATATCTCACCCCATACACTTCTTCACTTTCCTTACTCGGAAATTTTCATTAATATGGATGAAACTGAGGTTTCTTTTTAACATCAGATTCCTCTACTTCAGTTAATCCAATCTGCAGGATTTGAAATTTATCTTCTTCTGCTAATTTAAAGGATTTCTCTCAGAGACTCAGAAACTGGTAGCAATATTTTTTTCCATTTCTGTTTTCCTCTTATTGTGTTTCTCCTTATGGGATAAAGATTTCTATCGTATAATGTTTCTAGCAGACATAATCTGTTTTTTCAAATTAATGTTGTGGCTGACAATGTGTGGAGGCATTTTGTCTCAAATGAGACAGTTAGTGAGGTTACGTATCATCTGACTCATATCTGAAATGTTAAGATTTTATACTGGTTCATACTCAGACTCTAAATGTAGCCTGTAATTTCCCAATCGAAAAGGATTTGGTTGGTTGCATCTAAATTTATCTCCCTCCTTCACACTCAGAGGTATATGTAAGTGAAGACGAAAGCTCATTTCATATCACTTCTAAGTCGGGTGTTATAGAGTGCAGTGTCAGGTCATATGTGTATGACAGATAATATTCATACTTCCTATTGTGTACCATGTTTCGCTTGAATTTGTGGAAGGTAAGCTGTCCATTTGCAAAATGAACTTCTGATTCAGGTTCAAGAATCTCTCATCAACATATGCTTTGTTCACTGCAACAGTTTTTACTATTGGTTCTCGTATAGACAATTTTGTGTATCAAACACTCGCTCTGTTACACTGATAAGATCCAACATCTTAAACCAGACTGTGTCACTTTTCTGCAGATTTCATTCTCATTCTTTGTCAAAGGTGATACGATCAATTTCTTTATTAAATCTTCAATATATTCCTTACTAACAGCATTGTGCATCTCACTGGGATTAGAAACATTGTCAATACAAAGGCTTTTTACATCAAATACTCCATCCTTTACTGCTATATGATTCAAAAGCTTATGGAGAGACCATAAAATATGTGGAAGAGGTGATATTTTTATTTCTAATTTGTTCGAAATACCATTTACATATTTTTTGTAGCAGCATCACTCATAGTTAATGGATCTGCAACTCCAATTACTCGCTTGCTTTTGAGCTGTATTTCATTGCTTCCAGGATCTGATCCTAATATGTTTTCGCGATTAAAGTAAGTTTTTTGCTCAAATTGTTTCCTGAGCTGTAGACAAGAATTATCCACATATTTATTGTGCTACCTTCATTATTTTCAGAAGGTGTAGGAAGATTGCTAATACGTTCTGAATTAAGCCTGTTAGTGTTACCATATATATCGAATACCTTTGAAATAACACCAAGTTTGCTCCACGTTACTATATTGTCGATTAACATTCTGATGATAGCCACAGAACTATCAATACACTTCTTAGAAGATGCTTTTTCATTTTCTAGTGGACCTTACAAACTGGAAAGACGTTTGTTACCGAAATCTACTGCAGTAGGAGAGAGCCACAGAACAATGAAAAATGAATTTTAGTTGTGAAACCAATCTACAAACGAACTCTAAGGACTTATCAACATAGTGTTTTTAGCAATATCGCTTACAGACTCTGGTTCAGAGAAGATGAGATGATCGTTTCTCAATGAAGTAATTGTGCTAACTAAGTATCAAATTGTATGATAGACTTTACATACAAAAGTACGCATCAAATGATTTACAATATCGACGATTGTTACTGTCATATTCTTTGCTAATAGCCAAGAAGCTGTGTAATCCACTCCCTCAAACCTACTTGCACATTATTTGAAACTCTGCATAATCCATGATCATTGTATACATGTCTCAGATTACGCTCACCTTACCTGAAAAGCATAATCAAGTTAGCATAATCTCGAATTAGTTGCTTTGGAATTCGACTATATATTTGAGATAGACAGAAGAAATCCACATCACAACGTGACCCCATGTAAGAGTAACCCCTAATATTGTGCTGTTTATCACCCAACACGTCATCAAAAACAAAAACAGAATGTCATAAAGCTTTACCACGTAAAATAATGTCTTCATCATTAAAATATCTGAAAAACTGGATACCTTCATTCTAAATAATATGTGTGAGAGAAGTTTGTACTTATCCTGATGCAATTATTTGTAATATATATATAAATATTTTGGAATTTTAGATCCTTTTCGTGGATCAGAAGAGTTATAACAACATTATTTTTTACACAGTTTGAAAGACCACAAATAATGCGACGAGCAGAGTCTGGTAAGAAATCACTATGTTTTTTCCTCCTGTCTCCAAAGTGATATTCTTCAGTGATAGCTGAAGAGCATGTTTCTTCAAATGCATTCTGATGAAAAGTGTCGTAGTTAACACGTGTTCGAATGTAATTAAGACTCTTTTTTCCTGTCAATTGAACCATTTCATGGGTGGATGCAGGTAGAGGAAGACTTGGCAGAAGTATTTTAAACAATGCTATTAACAAGCTACCAATAGATTTGCACTTACCTGGCTACAACAATCATGGTTCTGTTACAAAATTTTACAGTGACATAGGAGAGAGAAAATACTAGCAAAAATGCTTGGGAGCATGTAACAGCTAAAAACGCTAAAACTTGACAGAAACTGGCAGCATTAGGGGTAGTTGGCGCAATGAAAGCCAAAGTTAAATTGGGGGGGGGGTACCTGTTAAGTAGTGTGAAAGGAAAGCCACAAATACATTAAAAATGGTAATTACAAAAGTAGATTAATCAGAAAATGGATTGAAGAAGAAGGATGTTCTCCTTAATGCAGCTAAATTTACTCATACACCCACTGTAGACAGTACCAAAAAGACAGGAGTAAGTCGCCTGAAAACTAAAACTCTCTTTATCACTATTCCAAACACCATGATGCACCACCTCTTATACCAATATTTACTCCTTTGTCAGATGTCACAGTTCTTTCAGGTGGAGCGTCAAGAATAGCAAAATCAGCCAATGGTGCAAAGAGTGTGCACAGAAATGCAATATCATATTAAAATGATGGGAGCTAGTGCACTACAGAAGGGTAAAGTGCTTTATTTAGGCCCATACAAGAAAATGGTATGGGACTCTTGTTAAAAATATGATTAAAAAATCGCTGATTTTACCAAATCGACCTCTTGTAAATATCGCTATACATTATTATGGAACAATCATTACACTACATAATTTTCGTGGAGTTTTTGTACAAGATGCTTTATCCAAAAGAGCTAAAAAGGTTGAAAGCGCAATTGTAAACCATAACAGTTATAACAAACCTGACCCACAGTGGACTTCTTACAAAAAGGCTAATGATGCTGTATATTACTTTGACAGCATTGGCATTGGGGAGAAGAGAAGTTTGTGGCACAACTTGACCAGAAGAAGGGATCGGTTGGTAGGACATGTTCTGAGGCATCAAGGGATCACCAATTTAGTATTGGAGGGCAGCGTGGAGGGTAAAAATCGTAGGGGGAGACCAAGAGATGAATACACTAAGCATATTCAGAAGGATGTAGGATGCAGTAGGTACTGGGAGATGAAGAAGCTTGCACAGGATAGAGTAGCATGGAGAGCAGCATCAAACCAGTCTCAGGACTGAAGACCACAACAACAACAACAGCATTGGCAATCTACCACCTCCTACTGCAGTTTTTAAATATTTGTTCAAATGTTCAAATATGTGTGAATTACTAAGGTACCAAACTGCTGAAGTCTTTTGTCCCTAGACTTACACACTGCTTAAAGTAACTTATACTAAGAACAACACACACATCCATGCCCAAGGGAGGACTTCAACCTCTGGTGGGAGGGGTTGTTTAAGTATTTAAAACACTGCAATTTTAAATACAATTTTGACAATTTTCAAGCAATTAATAGTTATAAATGTGGTAATCTAAGTTTAAAATTCCTATAATGAAATCAAAAGACTGGTTTATGTATAAAAATAAGTTTTTTCATGATGGAGCAATGTTAATTTTTAGCGAAAAATTCAGTTTTGGTATGCAGATTTAATCCTTCACGTATTTGTCTAACAGTGTACATGAAATAGCGCTGCTAAACTATTTGTCACAGAGTTCAATACCAAATGTAACTGTATCAAATGGAAATATCTGTTTTTCTAAATATGAAAATGCATTTCAGAATTTTAGACTACCAACAGGTTTTTAACAAATGCATGATATTTTTCTTGAAATTTTTAGCCTAGAGGATCAATATAATAGTGAACTTCCAAATAATGCTACAGAGATTTTTATTGATTTTGTTTATGACAAAA
The DNA here is from genome assembly GCF_023864275.1 of Schistocerca cancellata. NCBI lineage: Eukaryota > Metazoa > Arthropoda > Insecta > Orthoptera > Acrididae > Schistocerca > Schistocerca cancellata. The sequence continues at coordinate 10,433,394 of NC_064631.1, read as the reverse complement.
ACTGCATCTTTGCAAAATAAAGTAAACTGCCGATATTAACTTCCCTCTAGAAAACAATATTGACTCAGTTCTTGGATTTGAGAAGCGTTTGGTGAAAGATCCTGCTACTACTACTACTACTGCTAAAAGAAGGACAACTGTGGCAGAAGATACTGTGAACATTCACACTATAAATTTTCTAAATGTAGAATGTAATGTATCGGGAGGTTCCCATATTAATGGTGAATCAACTCAAATTATACATCAGTTCTCGCCAACAGCATCCCCTAGGGTAAAAGTTAGTGGAAACACCAAATTCTTCCATTTATATTCCAGTAATTGCTAGATGTGAAACAGATTTAATAATATCCATATGCAGTCAAGACAGCCATATTGCACCATTAAATGAGGAAAAGCTACTGCTTGTCTGCACTTAAGGCGAATACTATAATGAGAATGGTCTGCTCTGAAAATACTAATTTTCGAACAGAGAGGGTGAAAGGTCACCAAAAACGTAAAGAAAATAAAAGGATACTGCTAACAACAAACAGAAAAATGTTTTTCAAGACTAGGTTATCAGTTAATACAAATACTGCGGCATTCTAAACATCACCCACACCTCTACACGAGATCTTAAACAGTGCAAAAGGAGACATGAGGACAATTTTCATCATTTGTGATAATATTGAGTTTAATAATTCTATTCATCACAGTGAGAAGCATTTTTATAAACCTTAATGGCAATGAGCATTTGGATACATTGGTTCTGTGACAATTGTCATACAAATGGAACCAGTTATTTAGTACATGCAGAAAGTACTGTGTGGTTTTCTTATTTTCTGAACTTCAGTACCCTACTAAAGATGAAGTTATTGACCATGTTCTTAATCCAGGAATAAATGCACTTCTGAAGGTGATTGTATCTTTCACACCAGACAATTATAATATGCTGCTGAGTGCTGGATGGGGCTCAACTTAAAATATACTCACATCAAGAAATGTTTTGCATCACCTCAGTACCAAGAGTTCCGGAACCCGTACAGAAAACTGGAATAGAGATCAACATAAACATCATTTCCGCCCTTTTTATTGCTCACGAAAACCACACATTGCATAATGTACCACCATACAGAGAGACGTTCAGAGGTAGTGGTCCAGATTACTGTACACACCAGTACCTCTAATATCTAGTAGCAGATCCTCTTGCATTGATGCATGCCTCTATCCGTTGTGGCATACTATCCACAAGTTCATCAATTTCGATTCGGCGTGGATCCCTCAGAATGGATGGTGGGGCAAGTCGTCCATAAACAGCACTTTTCAATCTCTCCCAGGAATGTTAGATGGGATTCATGTCTGGAGAACATACCGGCCACTCTAGACGAGGAATGCCGCTATCCTGAAGGACATCATTCACAAGATGTGCACGATGGTGGCGTGAATTTTCGACCATGAAGACGAATGTCTCGCCAATATGCTGCCAATAAGGTTACACTATCAGTTGGAGGATGGCACTCACGTATCGTACAGTCATTACGGCACCTTCCATGAGCACCATCATCGTATATCAGCCCCACATAATGCCATCCCAAAACAGTAGGGAACCTCCACCTTGCGGCACTCCCTGGACAGTGTGTCTAAGGTGATCGGCCTGACTGGGTTGCCTCCAAACACGCCTCCGACAATTGTCTGGATGAAGGCATATGCAACGCTATCAGTGAAGAGAACGTGATGCCAATCCTGAGCGGTCTATTCAGCATGTTGTTGGGCCCATCTGTATCGTGATGTATGGTGTCGTGGTTGAAAAGATGGACCTCGCATGGACTTTGGGAGTGAAGTTGCGCATCGCACATCCTATTGCACACAGTTTGAGTCGTAACACAACGAACTGTGGCTGCACGAAAAGCATTATTCAACATGGTGGCGTTGCTGTCAGGTTTCCTCCTTGCCATAATCCGTAGGTAGCAGTCATCCACTGCGGTAGTAGCCCTTGGGAAGCCTGAGAAAGGCATGCCATCGACAGTTACTGTCTCTCTGTTATCTCCTCCATGTCCGAACCATGTCACTTTGGGTCACTCATAGATGCCTGGACATTTCCCTTCTTGAGAGCCCTTCCTGGCACAATGCGGACGCGATCGAACCACGTTATTGACAGTCTAGGCATGGTTGAAGTACAGACAACATGAGCCATGCACCTGCTTCCTTGTGGATTGACTGTAACTCATTGGCTGTCGGATCTGCTCCATCTAACAGGCGCTGCTCATTCATGTTTCTTTACATCTTTGGGCGGGTTTAGTGAACTCTGAGCAGTCAAAGGGACTGTGTCTATGATACACTATTCACAGTTAACGTCTGTCCTTAGGAGTTCTGGGAACTGGGGTGATGCAAAACTTTTGTTGATGTGTTTAAACGATGTTGTGGACGAAAACGAACCTTTTAAATTTTGTTTGCCTTTAAACATGCGATTTGGTTTTTGTGAGGACTGTAAGAAGAAACAAATTTAAATGCTTGATATGGATGAGTTTTAATTTGTAATAAGAATGAGGTATCATTGTTGATATCCAGTACAGCACGTAAACAAACACAAATAATATTGGAAAAAGAATATGGTGGGAAATACATAATCTGCATGTGTCAGATTAAATGCAAATTCCACTTTGGAATATCCTGAAAAATGGTACAAGTCTAAGACTTGATCTTCATCACTGCGATTTAATAGAATGTGTAGCACCTGAGATCAATTCTTGGTCATGGCAAATTAAATTTACTGTATCTCATGAAACTGTTAGATATGTCACTTTAGAATATCAAGTTATAGAGAAAAGTATGAAAAAGATTCAAGTTCATTTGATTTAGTAGATATTATTAATTTGAGAGTGTGTCTAAGCTCAGCCCAATTTCCAGAAGAGAATTTTCTTTGTGATTTTGAAACTGAAACTTTGGCTCAAACATATGACTTATATTCTAGATATCAACCATAATATAACATGCAACATGGATTAAGTTGAGCCTACTAAACTTCATAAGAGTCTGATAATTGGTATTGATATGCAGATTGAAACAGAAACAACGCCACATTAGCTTTCTGTCTTGTAATACATGATATGATTATTACATGAACTAACTGTGTCATGAAACTTGCCCAGATATAAGCTCAAAACTTTCCATCATATTGTTAGTGGTGAACAAGAATTGAATATGTCAAAATGAATAAGGTGATACTCATGAAATCAATACACAATGTTGTACCTTGAGTGGCTGTGGATTTGTCTGAGGATGCTGAGAGAATATTAAGTGTTTGTACTATTATGTATACAGCTAGTGAACTAGAAAATTTTATTAAAACAGTGTTTGCAGCTCACAGTGTGTGTAAAACAATTGTATACTGCAGACATTTAATTTTGAAATGTTTGAGAAATGTGACTTCTACAGACACACTTCTGGTACAGCTAGAAGGTCATGATTTACAAGAAAATTACAATACTGCTTTTGAGTTATTTCACTAGTTAAGATCAAGAAACATACATAGAACACTATTAAACATTTATCAATACTGGATGAACCTCAAAAATTAGGTCTTATAGATTACTATATGTTTCCTGAACAACTATTACCTAACTTAATATCTATACCAAAGGTGTTTAAATCAGTGTCATCATATATGAAAATGATCTATTTTTAAAACTTTGTTACAATTGTAGTTGACATCAGACTGACTGTTATTATGAAGTATATAACTAGATGTATGTGATAAGGTTTATTTTTTTAATACAAAGGCAATTTAAATCAAAAAGATTTTTATTTTCTTTTCCTAAATTATTATCTGTATCAGATGTATTTAAATCAGTACCATCATGTATGCTAAATGATCCATACTTGAAACTTTTTAACAGTTGTAATCAACATTACATGAACTGTTATGATGAAGTAGATAATTGAAAGTATGTAGGAAGGTTTACCTTTCTTAAATAAAAAACAGTGTAAATGAAAATGACTTTTCATTTTATTCCCTTTAAATAAAATTATAATTATTTCAATTTTCTACCATATTTAAAATAAAATGAGTTTTAATTTGGTTCACCTTAAATAAATGACACATATACAGCTATACATCTTTCAGTTTTCTACAGGTGCACAGTTAGCAGGATTAGAAGCTGAATTGATTTCTACTTTGTAATACCCCCTGGTAATGTATTTATACCATTTCTGTCTACAAAATATTTATCATCATAATAAAAAATGCTATTTTCTTTGCTTTACTGTATGGATTACATGAAAATTTTATTTAATACTGAATTGTGTCGTCATTTTATGCACACTGACAATATACATTAATGGTCATTATCTCTCTTAGAGATTTACTTGCAGGAGACATTGAGAATCTGTTTTAACAGCATACATTTTCGGTTGTAAACCAATAAATTCTGTTACTTTGCCTCAATTCAATTCATCTGTCATAAGTGCCATTACTCTTTGGTTACATAGAGGCATATTGTACCTATTATTAAACATATATATAGATGTATAAACATGTTGCTGATATTGGGTAAATATCACTGTATAGATCCCTTGTACACATAAAATATGCAAAACTATTTGGAACTGTGTAACAGATTTTCACATTTCTGGTGAGTATTTTTAACATATAATTATTGTTAAGTTTGAACATACATGTTTTTCAAATGTCAAGAATTGCCTTGCCAACAGCAATTGGTTTATCAAACAATATTGATGTCAGAGTCATTTCTTCTGCTACCAGACATACAACAAAGTTGACTCTCTTCTTGAAATTAGGTTGGGGAACTAATGAGGTAGCACTATACCTACCAATCTATGAAGTTGTCAAGCAAACAGCACATATTTTTTGAACATTTTCATTTGTTTTCCAAATGTACCAGTATTCATCAGATTCAAAAAGTTCTTCATAAAATCGTTATCAGCCTTTGCCCTCATCATTATATTGATTTCCATGTATGGTTTCATCCAAGCTCTTTGAGAAAATAATGTATTTTGTAAGTTTGGAGTATTTTAAGACCTAAACTCAAACACCACTTCAGGTTCCTATTGTCTGTAATGCATCTGCTTTTATCATATAGAGTACACATCAACCTACCATAAATAGTGCTTTGCTGTTACTTTTAGGAGATTTCATTTTCTTGCGACAAAAGGGTAAATTTTGATACAAATGATGATACTCCTCACATTATTTCACCTCAACTTCTAATGGATAGCGTGCATATAAGTCATCAGACACAGTTGTTACATACGCCTTGAGAGTTGCTTCCCATTAGAACATTCTAAATGGGGTCCTAGGAGTAAAAGGCACCCTGGCTGGCTGACTAGTGGGATAAGGATAGCATGCAGAACAAAGTGGGAATTACATGTTAGAAGTGGTCACAATTAAGTTACAGTAGTCCATTACAAACAGTATTGTAAGGTGCTTAAAATGTTATTAGGAAGGCAAAGATTATGTGGTAAGCAAATAGAATAGCTAAATCTGAGGATAAAATTAGCACCATATGGTCAGTTGAAGGAAGTGTCTGGTCAGATGTACCAGGTCGTCAATATGAAGTCAGTGTGTAGTAAAAATATTTCTGTTAGTGATAAATCAGGTATATGCACAGCATTTAACAATCACTTTCTGAGCAATTCTAGTGAATTAGTTTCCATGTAACTCTCTTCGGAAATGCCTTTCCTAGACTGATGCCTGAAATACTCTACTGTGATACAGACAAGGGGGAGTGAATCAGTAATTAATTCATTAATAACTAACACTCTCATGGATATGATGGAATGCCTAGCAGAACATTTAAGTCCTGTGCTACACATGTTAGCCTTGTGCTTAGACATACATGTAATTTTTCCTATCGCAAAGGTCAGTTTCCTGAAGGACCAAAGTACCCAATAGTTAAGGGATAATGTAGACAATTTTTGACCTTTTTCTATGCCACCGGTGTTTGCTAAAGTTCTTCAAAAGGCTGTGTATGTAAGGATAATTGATCATTTTACATCACATAATTTCCTATCAGACGTACAGTTCAGCATTAGAAGTCGATTAACAACTGAATATCCTATATTCTCATTTCTGTGAGGTACTGAATGGGTTAAACAGAAGATGTCGAACGCTAGGCATTCGTTTTGATTTAACTAAGGCTTCTCATTGTGTTGAGCACAAAATATTTCCTGAGAATTTGGACCATTACGGAATACAGGGAGTGGCTCACCGCTTACTTTAACAACAGACAGCAAAAGGTGATTATTCACAGTGCTGAGAATGGCTGTGACATGGGGTCTGAGTGGGGTACATTACAATGAGGAGTGACCCAGGGACCAGTGTTGGGGCCACTCCTGTTCCTTATTTATATAAATATTATGCCTTCTAGCATTATGTGTAACTCTAAATTATTTCTGTTTGCTGATGACAGTAGCTTGGTAGTAAAGGTTGTTGTGTGCAACATTTACTCTGTTTCAAATATTGCACTTCATCACAGAAGTTAATGGATTCTAGAAAATAAGCTAACACTAAGTTACATCAAGTCTCAATTAATACAGTTTCTAACACACTATTCAACAAAACCTGATATTTTAATTTTACAGAATGGATATATCATTAGTGGCAATGAACAGTACAAATTTGTAGATGTTCAGACAGATAGTATGCTGTTGTGGAAAGCCCATGTTCAGGATCATGTTCAAAGACTTAATGCTGCCACTTCCACTATTCAAACCATATCTTAAGTAAGTGATAGTCCAATTCGAAAATTAGTCTACTTTGCTTATTTTTATCCCCTTATATCATATGATATTATATTTTGGGGCTACTCTTCCCATTCTAAAACGATATTTTTGGCTCAGATGGGTCGTTTGGGCCATAAGTGGTGTAAGTTTGTGAACCTCCTGTCGACCCCTGTTCACTAGTCTGGGTACTTTTACATTGTCCTCTCTCTCTCTCTCTCTCTCTCTCTCTATATATATATATATATATATATATATATATATATATATATATATATATATATATATACACACACACACACACACACACACACACACACACACACACACACACACACACACACACACACACACACACACACACACATACATATATATATATCTATCATATTTTTTTCCTTGACTGGTTGTCAGCAATTACATTACATCTTCAAAAATGTGGTCAAAACAAAGAGGTAACTTTTTGCAGTTCAAATAAATGCATTTTACATCCCCATTTTCAAAATCATATCATAAATCACAATCTGCATCCAAACAATCATAATCACAAAGTATAAATGCAGTTTTCATATCATGCATTTTAAAATTTTCCAAGCGCACAACCTTTTTCCCACTGTTACAATCAATTACTTCAATGTTACCATGCCTGCACGCTTTGTAATATTCCACAGACATTTCTACTTATTAACAAAACTTCAGTAATTGTTAAGATAATGTATAATGTTATAAAATTTTGCTACTAAAATGTGAGTGTCTTCAGTTCATTGTGTGAAGAAAGTGAGAGTATCCATTCCATTAACCCTGCCACTGTATGGTATCTGATTTTTTTCTGCTGTTGAGGAACATTAGGTCTCCTTCAGCATTTTAGAAAATCGAGATGGTAAAAAAGTTTTTTTTCTTCAAGTTCTCGAAACTTCTCATTTAATTGTACAGCTCATGGACCTGTAGTCTGCTTCTGGCGATCATTCCAATATGATTAAGTTCTGCAAACAAGGGTTCCTGCCTTGAAATACAAATATATACTCTGACTGTACTGTTAACGCTTTACAATACATAAAATAGTTGTAAGTACTTACATTTTGCCTTGCTTTGCAGCAGATGTCTTTTTCTAAGACATACTACCCACATAATCCTGTCTCTGAACACATACACACAGCAACTGACTTGTGAAACTCTGGTTCATCAATCTGCTGATGAGCTTGTCTAGGCACACTAACTACCATCTACATAACGAATTAGTTATTTAAAAATAACCTTGTAAGTTGGGGCTAACATTTCTGAAGAAATTGTACGTAATGTGAAGGACAATCAAACAATTTAAAATTAGGGAGGGTAAAACAATCTATATTGAACTGGGCGACTGTCCAAATCCACAGCAGTTGTTTACTGTATTTTCTCTGTATGATGACTGGTTTCTTACCTTGGAGGCATGTGTTCAGATCATATCTTGGAGGCATGACTTCAGATCATATAAGACCAGTACTTCATGTGCCACGACTTCCAAGGTGCAAGTGTCCATAGAAACATGTTACTCCTTGGTTAAAATCTTTGATGAAATGGCAAATTGGCATTCAATGCGAACTATGTTTTACTGATCATGCATGAATCAGTTTGGATGCCCACCTGCGTTTCTTCCAGAGTTTCACTGAGGAGTGACACTTTCTCATTTGCACTTGCACCTTGGAAGTAGAGGCAGATGAAGTTTTAGTTCTATATCAACTGAAGATATAAATCCAAGATATTAACTGAAGATATACCTCCAAAATATGACCTGAAGATGTATGTCCAAGGTATGAAGCCGGTCATCATACTGAGAAATTTCAGGAATAGTTGTTGCAGATTTGGGCTGTCGCTTAATTTAATATAGACTAGTTTATCATCTCTCATTCTAAATTCTTTGACTGTCCTTCACATTATGCACAAGTTATTAAAAAGTAGAATATCAACAACTCTGAGGAGACTAAACCCTGCTATAAAATGAAAAATTTCAGTCATATGCTCATATAATGTTTGACATGTATGCAAGGTTATCTCTATAGGTCAGCTTCTCAAGAAGTTATCACACTGAGGTCATCCGTGCCAACCAGAAAGTGACACTCTCCATTAACACAACAGGAGTAAAGGACCTTACACTGTTATCTATGTAGCTCAGTCTCTAAAGGAGTCATACTGAGGTGATTTTTATCAGCCACAGGACTGCACTGGGTTATCTGTATAGTTCAGTCTAGTTATTATACTGTGGTCATTTGCAGTAGCCTAAAAAGACATGCTCCACTGACCTAATAGGACTGGAGGACATTATAAGTGTATATGCATAGGTCAGCCTGAAATGTTGGATTCATTTAAGAGGTCATGTCCCTATACTGACAGAGAAAGTACTGCAGATGAGGAATGTATTTCCTACATTTACTGTTCTCAGTGTTGAAGAAAAAGAATGCCCATCACTCCATGCACCACACATGGTGATTGTTATTAGCAGGGCGCAATCACAACAGCTGGACTTATCCACAGTCCTTATTTTATTATATATTGTATATAGTAGTCGATTGTAATTAACATCACAAGATCTCATCTTAATGTGTAGTAGCATGCTTATTGTTGTTATATGTATGAATTAAAGGTGAAAGGAGGTCAACACATCAGGTAGTACCCATAGCTATAAACTCTTTGAAAAGTAATTCTGTTAATGTTCTGTTACGTGTTTGAACAACAGAAGCCTTCAAATTAGAAGAAATAGAATAATTATGGACATTAAGCTGTTTCATTTACGATCTAACTTTAGAATTATAACACTCTTTACCCAGGTCTGTTTGAATTAATGCAGGAACTCTCTTACTATTCTTATACAGCTTTTCGAAAGCTTTTGATACTTCAGACCTAGTTTTTGTCTTTAAAACTACAGCCCAAGCTTATCTTGAATACACATCAGTGATTGTTAGTATATACTTATATCCCAATTTGTATTTAGAATAAGCTCTCATTTCTATCAAATCATCTTGATGTACACTCATTCTCATAAATTAAGAATAATACAGACATCTGGTGAAACAACGCCCTTGTTGGCGGTTTGCAGGTTTAAATCACCTCAGGGTGTGACCATGCAGTGCATTTGACCTGTGGTCGTCGCACGGTGGCGCTGCCAGCAGTCCACATACACAGAGATGTGTCGGTGCATGTCATAGTGCAGTGCAGCGAGTAAGTATGCAGACGTTTTCAGACGTACTAATGGTGACTGTGTGTTGAAAATGGCTCAAAGAACACATATTGATGACGTTATGAGGGTTAGAATACTAGGGCGACTGGAGGCTGGTCAAACACAGCACGTCGTAGCACGGGCCGTGTGCCACAAAGTGTGACATCAAGATTATGGCAAAAATTCCAGCAGACAGGAAACATGTCCAGGCGCTACAGTACTGGTTGTCCACATTGTACAACACCACAAGAAGACCGATATCTCACCATCAGTGCCTGCAGACAGTCATGGAGTACTGCAGGTAGTCTTGCTCGGGACCTTACCGCAGCCACTGGAACAGTTGTCTCCAGACACACAGTCTACAAACGACTGAACAGACATGGTTTATTCACCAGGAGATCTGCAAGATGCATTCCACTGACCCCTGGTCACAGGAGGGCCAGTAAAACCTGGTGTCAAAAACATAGTACATGGTCATGAGTACAGTGATTCTTGCCGGGTTTTGGCATGAACCAGGAACCAGATACCAACCCCTTAATGTCCCTGAAAGGGACCTGTATGAAGGTCGTTGTTCGATGGTGTCCCCTAGAACTTGGAACTACTTAACCTAAGAACATTAAAAAAAAATGGTTCAAATGGCTCTGAGCACTATGGGACTTAACATCTACGGTCATCAGTCCCCTAGAACTTAGAACTACTTGAACCTAACGAACCTAAGGACAACACACAACACCCAGTCATCACGAGGCAGGGAAAATCCCTGACCCCCCTGGGAATCGAACCCGGGAACCCAGGCGCGGGAAGCGAGAACGCTACCGCACGACCACGAGTTGCGGACCCTAAGGACATCACACACATCCATGGCCAAGGCAGGATTCGAACCTGCGACAATAGCGGTCGCGCGGTTCCAGGCTGAAACGACTGGAACTGCTCGAGTCCCTCTTCAAACAATGTCCAGTCCAGTTCCATTTTCTCTTTCTGATGACTTTCCTCACGTTTCTTTCTTCTCTAACTCTTCTTAATTCTTCTTCATTCCTTACTCGGTCTTCCCATTTCACTTTTTCCATTCTTCTCCATATCCACATCTCTAATGCCTCCAATCTTCATTCATCTTCCTTCCTCAATGTCCAGGTCTCCTTACCATATAGTGCAACGCTCCAGATGTAACATTTGGCATGTCTTTTCCTCAGAACTGCGTTTAGTGATAGCAATTTCTGTTTCCTCTTGAATCCTTCTTTTGCCATTGCGATTCTTTTCCTAATTCCTGTTGAGCAATAAATATCATCCATTATTACACTTCCGAAGTAATTGAAGTTATTCACTTGCTCTATTTCCTCTCCCCCTATTTTCATATGGCATTTTCTCCCCCTTTCTCCAGTTACAATGCTTTTCGTTTTCTTGTTGTTAATCTTCATTCAATATTCTTCTAATTTTGTGTTTAGATCATCTAACATTTGTTTCATCTCTCTTGCACTCTCTGCCATCACAACCACATCGTCTGCAAATCTTACTCACTCCACTCTCCGGCCCCCTATACAAACTCCTCTCATTCCATCAAAACTTTCAGTGATAATTTCGTCCAGATATATATTGAACAGTGTTTGTGATAAACAACAACCTTGTCTTACACCTTTTCCCAGTTCAGTTTCTTCAGTCATCACACCTCCTATTCTTACTCTTGCTCTCTGGTTCAAATATAAATTTCTAATTAGCCATCTAGCCTTCCAGTCAACTCCATGTTTCCTTAGGATTTCCATCAATTTGTCCCATCTGATAAGGTCAAAAGCCTTCTCAAGATCAAGATCAATGAACATACATCTTCCATTCCTTCAACAAGTAGCTCTCCCATATCACTCTCAGTAGCCCAATGGCATTCTATTTCCCACTAATAACCTGAAACCAAATTGTTCGTATCCCATTACGCAATTCAGCTTTCCATATAGCCTTCTGTTGAGTTTCATCAGTAAGACTTTGGCTGCTTGCGATATCAGGCACATCGTTCTATGTTTCCCACGATTTTTGCTGTTCTTCTTCTTTTTATAGGTATTAAGATACGTTCCATAAAATCCTTTGGCGATTTTCCTGTCGTGTATGTTTGATTACACAGTTGAATCATCTCCCTTTTCCCTTCCTTCTCCAATGACTTTAGCAGTTCTGCAGGAATCTCATCTGTTCCCATTGCCTTTCCATTTTTCATCTCCTTCATACAAACTCACTAGTTAGTATTGCATTTCCTTTGTCATCATTTGCAACTTTATTTTCTTCTTCTATTCCGAGGTCTTCTTCATTTGGTCGGCTGTCTGCAGCATATAGTCATTCTATATATTCTTCCGATCTTCTCATTATTGCTTGGGGTTCACTCACCATTTTACCATCTGCTGCCTCTACTTCCTTTAGTCCATTGTTTTTTCTCTTTTCCCTGTATGTCAAATCCATTGTTTCTTTGTACATCAAATCATATTTTCCCTCTTTCTCTAATTTCTCTACCTTCTCACGCTTTTCTGTCGGTCATTTCTGGTTTGCTTTTTCTGTCTCCCTTCGTAATTCATTATTTAGCCTCTTGTAGATTCGCTTCCCTTCTTCTGTGTTTACAGTTTTCCATTTCCTGCGATCATCCACCTTGGTTATCATATCTAGTGTTACCCATTCTTTTTTTATTGTCTTCCTCTCCTTGACTCCAAGCGATTCCTTAGCTGCCTTTTTGATCCCATTTTTAAAACGATTCCATTTTTTGTCTGTGCATTCCGTTTCTTTTCCTTTCATCATGATTTCACAATTTGCATTCTCTAATTTTTCATAGTTGACTTTGTCTTTCAGTTTCTCAAAGTTAATGTGCTCTCTCTTCTGTCCTTTCCAGGTTCTTTTTAATTTAACTAGAATCTCAGCTACTACTAATATATGATATGAATAAATATCTGCCCCTGGATAGCTTTTGACACTCTTTAGGCAATTTTGGTATCTTTGTTGTATCATTATGTAATAAATTTGATATCTTTTGTTGTCAAATCGAGATATCCAAGTACACTGTCGTCATTTTTGGTTATCAAATTATTTCCAACTACCATGAAATTTTGATTGCAGTATTCCAGCAATCTTTGCCATCTCTCATTTCTTTCTCCCAGTCCAAATTTTCCCTGAGCTTTTCCTTCTGGTCCTTCGCCAACTACTGCATTCCAATCACCCATTATAACAACTCATGCATTTCTTTCGTCTCTCTGCTAAATTTTCTACCTCTTCATGTGAATGATTACTTGTTGGCATATAGACCTGGATGATGACTAAGCCTTTTTTTCCCTTTCAGTCTCATCATCATTATTCTTCCACTGACATGTTAAACCTTGATAACCTTGTCCCTCAAGTCTTTCACCTATCAAAATTCCAACCCCATACATTCAATTTTTTACTTCACCTGAATATTGCAATCGGAAGTCGTCACTTTCTAGTTCTCCACAACCACCCCATCTCACCTACACATTCCGAGTACATCCAATTTGATTCCTGTCATTTCATGTTTAGCTTGCTGGAGAACATTCCAAGTCCCAATCCCCAATAAGTCTTCCTTCTTCTTCTCCTTCCTTTTCCATTTGCACTAAACTGTGGAGTCCTCATCGGATTTCCCTCCCAGAGATCTCATTGAGGGGAAGTTTTACCTCTGGACTATTGTACAAAGAGGTCCATCCCATGAACGTCTAGGGAAGTAATTCCACTGGTGGTTTCCCGTTGCCTTACACTATCCTCCACATACTGTCAACTCGCTGACCCAGTTTCCCTATCGGGTTGTTAGCCAACCTTCCACTGGGTTTCTCAGCTTAACAGGGGCACCACGTGTAGTTAGGATTGTGAACAATTGAGGTGAGAGAGGCTGCGAGAACTCTCTTGTTGAGTTCTTTTATTCGCATCTCACCCCCATTTTTAGCCAGACTCTCAAGGTTGTAGCAGTGACTGCCCCATGTAATCTCCCAGACCCATAAGATGAGCAACATAAAATCACGGCATTACTTGGATGTTTTAAGTGCAGCAAGCCACAGCGCTATAACGTAACATTACCGATAATTACCAATTTTTGGCACTTAACATCAATATCAAGTATGAATCCTTATGCTACGTCATGTACACAGCAGAACCTGCAACGTCAGGCAAAAACACAACGTCATATCCTGACGTCACAGATAACATACTTCGACAACGCTATCACATGACGTCATCAGATAACGTCACTGATAACACCCGTCAGCAATATTATCAACGACATCATAATATGACGACATTCTGATGTCAGAGATAGGAGCCGAGGGCTCCCGACGTGGGTTGTACCTGAAAATACGTAGCCCTTCTGCTGACACTGACTAGCGGCACACTCATTCCGCTAGGAGTTTGTGTATTTAAGTTCCAGGCTTCCATCCCCGTGTCACTAGCAGCTAGGGAGCTAAGGGTTTACCTAGACAGAGCCCCACGTTCTTGGGTAAGCCTTATACAACTGAGGTGCGGCAGTCTCCCCAGAAGTTTCCCCCTAATGACTGTTCCCCCTCTACTCCCATGCACTTCATCGGCGCACAGTACACCTTGTTAACGGCTTGTTTACCATCCTCGCAATCTGGGTGGTCAAACCAAGGTTTTCGCCCATTGTAGTACACAACATTCTACTGTCACACAATATAGTGGTGACTGAAGCTTGGCTAGTGCTTATACTGACAGTGGACTGGTTGCCTTTACCAAACCCACGTAAGGAACACCCAGGAAATGAATGCTGAGCCTGTGAGAACCTCTGGGCGAGTTTACTTTACAAGAGTGAAACGTGACGGGGCTTCGGTGATGATTTGGGGCAGCCATACTGTGGTATTCCATGAGCGCCACGGTTACTCTTCAGTCTGAAGGGTCCCATTATTGCCAATGATTTTGTGCCGATTTTAGTTGATCACGTCCATCCCGTAGTACAATGTTTTCTCCCAATTGTGATGCTGTGTTCCAAGATGACAGGGCCCCCATTCACACTGCCCGCATCGTCTAGGACTGGTCAAGTGAGCACGAGGATGAATTGTCGAATCTCCCCTGCGTGATCACTGCCACAGTATCTGCATACTATGGAGCCTTCGTGGTCACATTTGGAGAAAAGGATGCGTGATCGCTACCCACCTCAATCATCGATAGCCAAACTTGCTACTATTTTACAGCAAGAATGGCTTAAAATTCCCTTAACAACCCTACAAGACGGCATTTATCCATTGCCAGCGACTGGAAGCTCTTTTGAATGCCAACAGTTTTCCTACAGCGTATTAGATATTGTAATATGCTGTGTGTTTTCATGTTTCTATACTTTGTCCACCCTCTAGATTCTTCTTCACTGGCGATACTGTGGTTTACAGGAAAGTCTCATCGGTAGAAGATAGTAAGGGACAGCAGAAGAATTTGAACCAAAGTACCGCTTGATGTTACACATGGCACTCATGAGGATGAACATAATCCCGATGACAAATAGAAAGAACAGTAGAGTATGTGATTACTGGATTAGTTACAAAGAACTTGACTTTGGAGATTCCACTAAGAATCACTATGAAGTGGGACGATCGCGTAACATCATTTATGGAGAAGGTAAAAGAAAGACTGTTTGGATGGCTTCTGGGAAAATTGATACAATACGCTAAATCGGCAAATTCTAGATCCTTGCTCTAGTATTTAGAGATTTTGTTATTTAGGCATGATAGCAGTCATCGAAAGAATTCTTAGACGCACTACTGTGATCCTAACAGATGAGTATAGCCCGTACGAAAGTGTAAGAGAAATATTCCACAAAATTAAAGGAGAATCGTTTGAACAAGACGAAATACTCCTAACGTAATCTAACAGGATCAGTTTGTAGAAATAGTCTACGAAGAGAAGTGTGCGACTATTGTTCTAGCACTAATTTATACAATGAGATTCCAAAACGACGTGACCAGTCCCACCCCGACGCTGGGCACGTGATCTGGTAACAAAAGAATGTAAGCGGAGCAAACACTGGCGGGGGATCACCCTTGCGAAGATATGGGTAGCGCATGAAGGAATCTATTGAAAAAGGCGACGTTGACAAAAACTAGTATCTCGAAAACGGGGAAGTTGGTCGAATGTTCACGTGCTACTGTCGTCAACATTTACGGAAAGGGGGAGGGAACTACCATTAGGCGCTAAATGGCTGGATGTCCATGACTATCCACAGAACGTGGAGTTCGGAGGCTTGTCTGCTCTGTAAATTAGGATATATGGTGATCTCTGGCATCTCTTCCGACAGAGCACAATGCTGGTGCAGGCAGATGTGTTTTGGAGCCCACTGTCCGTCGTACATTATTGAACGTAGATCTCCACAGCATACCACCCCTACGTGTTCGCATGTTGACGCAATGACGTCATCAGTTAAGACTGCAGTTGTCACGGGACTATCGGGATACTACCGACGATCGATGGCAACGTGTCGGCTTTTAGGGTTAATCATTTATTTTCTGCACTGGATCAATGATCGACTTGAAACGGAAGCAGGCTGGTGGGAGCAGCATTAGGCTGTGGGAGACATTCTCCTGTGCTTGCATGGGGCCTGTGGCAGTAGTCGAAGACATGATAACAGCTGTGCATCACCCGTATCCCTTCATGCTTGGTGTCTTCTCCGACGGCGATGTCATATTTCAGCAATGTAATTGTCCGTGTCTCGGAGCCAGAACCCTGCTTGCGTGGTTCGAGAACCATTATAGTGAACTCACGTTGATGTCTCAGTAAATAAATTCGCGTGATGTAAATCCTGCGGAACACATCTTGGTCGCTATCGGGCGCCACGATCATGTACGAAAGTCCGTGGCCCGTTATTTATGTGAATTACATGATCTGTGGTTAGACATGCGCCACGTACCTTTACAAACCGACTACAAACAGTCGGAAGCCTGATATGCAGAATCAGTGGTGTATTTCGCTCCAGAGACGGACAAACGGGCTATTAATCGGCTGGTCATAATGCTGTGGCCCATCAGCGTGTCCTACGTAGGGTTCATTGGAATGAGATGAGTCCGACTGGAGCATATCATGAGGCACATGGAAGCGATGCGGGAATGCACTATGAAAGAAAATCTTTAATGTTGGCACGTCCAACCGTCAGCCACATATTGTACTATGGCATCAGGAGTATATTCGTAAATATACCTACTTGTGGAATGAACCCACTTCTGTTGGTGTGGCATCTGGGTAGGACATGGTAAGTTACAACGATAAAGTAGACAAAGAGGGTTCATGAATTCACGGGGAACATCAGTAAAAAGGTGTGTGATCTGACACACATTAAACTTTAAAATCTACTTGTACCCATAACTACAGTTTTCTCTCACAAAAGAACTCGAAATCTACATAACAATGCACATGTTTTGTACAATGTTTAATTAAGGTGCAAATATGTCTCCCGTCCAATGTTCGCTGAGTAAAAGTTGCTGCTTAGTTAGGACTGGATTTAGTTATGGACCACAAATACCGGGAAGAAGAATACCAAAATACTTTTACGGGCAGTCATGCTAAAATTTCGATGGCCAACAGCAAGTGGTTATCTGTGTGTGTCAAGAAGGGTAGTGGTTATACATCCCAGCTCAAGTCAAAGAATTATATCACTTGTCTATTCATTCAGACTGTTGTCTGATGATACTCAAATGTGTCCGAATTAAATTCGATGTTGGTGTAAGTCTGTCACTGCATAAATGTTCAAATATGAAGGTGAAAATGACATCAATTTATTTTTCGGAACCAAGCGTTTCGATGCAACATCTGTACGAGAAATCTGAACAGGTTGACTGATTTTACTTCTTAAGGGTAGATATCTGCCCTAGTGTGTAGGGTGTATCAGGGAACACCGACAACGATTATTGTGTTGTGCAGGACGATAAACTGGTCATTTTTCAAGAGGGATTTTGCGTGCGCTAATGCATATCTTGACGCTGCGATGCGTATGAGGCGTGGTGCACACGAGAAATCTGTTTCATGAAATGGTTTCATGTAGTGACTGAAGTCGTTTGCAACACATAGGTAACACAGGGCGCCGCACACTGCGAAACCCTAGTTTCATCAGTTTGGTAAAAACGGGTTTGTTGAAACTTGTGGAAGTGCTATAGTTTCCTGTGGCTTCAGTTTCACGTTTCAAGAGGTCAATTCTACGTTATTAGTGCTAATTCTCTTGTGCTGTATATTCAGGAAAAAATGACAGCCACTTCATTCTGATTGAGAGTGGCAGAACTGTCGAAAAACATCCGTGCTTATATGATCTCCACCGCAAGGAGTACAACAACAGCGACAAAGTTCAAAGGGTGTGCGAATCAGTGCCGCAAGAAACAGGAAGTTCACTTTCATTTATAGCATTTATAAATGTAGCATATTGTAATAAAGAAAACAGCATATAGAAGTAGTTATGTAACTGAAACATTTAGCATACAAACAAAGCAGGTGAACAGATTATCTACTATAAAAACATGTGGGCATATAAAAAGTGAACTCAAGAATAATATTACTGACTAAGTACCTAATACCTTACTACGTAATCGTCTCTTCAGTTTTTCCAACGTCCAACGCAATCGCACTTACAATGAAACTAAAAGTCGAATGAATACATAAATGCATAGACTGAAGTATGTACTCCCAGTTTTCATTAACTATCTGCCGTTGTGAAGGAACTGACATGACAGAAATCAAGAAATATTTTTTAATACATTCCCCGACAGGGTTTGCTGAATTTAAATTTTTACCCGCATCAGTTCGCAAATGTTGACTACCATGATGGCTTCAATGGCGAAATAAGGGTCTATGTGTATATGGTTCTCCTTCTAATCTCCGAATATAACTGTGCAACACACAGTGCACTTGCGGTTACGGATTTTTCTTCTGAACAAGCTACAGGCTCATAAAATACACGGAAATTTGACGTGGGCATTTCAAATGTTCGTTCTACTGTTTTGCAACCGAATACTGAAAATCTGTTTTTTATCTGTCATCGTAGCTAATGGGCATGGTCACATGAGAGAGGTTTTCAGCCACCAACGAAGAAGTAGGGAACAGGAAACTCATTTGCGTCTATTGGTATGGCTTTGGTTGTGATAAATTGAACGGAATACATTCTTATCACGGTTTTTTCCAAGATCTCCCACATTAATGGTTTTAAAATAGCCACCTTCATCAGCACGTGCTATAAATTAAACAGAGGGATAATCTCTGCAACAATAATAACTTGATACATTTTTAAATATTTTCTGATTCTGACAAGCTTGTGATCGATTCAACCGATGCAATGGAGCGAACACCAAAGTTGCTGATAGCGCTGTGCGTTATGTTTCCACACTTTCTTATCAGGAACTGCCATGTAAATTGGCTGTAAATATGTAGGCCTGTATTGGATTCCTTGTCTCAGTTACAACCAAATATTCAGTCAAACGTATGAAAGAGTTTCCAGTAGCCAGATATCTGGAATGTGATAAATTTGATTAATATGATAAAACGAAGTTAACTAAGTAGGCCTAATACTTTTTCAATGACTAACATACATAATCAGTTTTTAGATAATTCTACGTTCCGTTTCAGTGAAAGAATGCAAAGACACCTGGAAAAACGTGAGGGACATGGTTCCATGGCCGAAGAGATGTCATGGCCTTCGATGGAAATTGTGATGCTCTTGAAACCATACATCACCGCCAAAGCAAAATATCTACCTGATAATTTTCCATCTCCATTTTCTCTATCATTAAACGCTGATGACTCATTAATTATTAGTGAATGTCATTGAGAAATGATACATGACGAGTCTTTACAGTCTCAGAGGAAGATAGCGCCATGAGAATGTAAAATAATCTAATAAATACAATTTCAGAGGAATATGCGGCAGTAGCATCTCGTCCCACGGAAAATATTGCTTGGAAGAAAATTCACTCAACTGGTGCTTGTGTAACATTTCTGAACTACATTAAGTCTAAAATCAGTTCTTCAAATGATAGACCTAGAAAGCGCTTTTTTTATTGAGTTTGCTTCCAGACATTTAGGATGCGACTATATCCCAATTCAAAGAATTTCTAAAAGAGGTTCCCATATGAATGATAGAATTCTTGCTCCAGCATGGTCCTCAACATTTATCTTCCAGTTTGGCCGTATCAGCAACACCTCTCAGCTCAACCTCTACACACTCGTCGTTGTGGGAGTCTTCATCATCAGCATCATCACGTACTGCCAAGCAGATTCCACTCGTGAAGTCTTGAATATGCCCCAACGTGGTCCACTCTAAACCGATATGGCGCTTTTTCTTGCTAAGAATCTTCAACAGAACTAATTTCCATTACCTTCATATAAGCAGGTACCTTTTTCAATCAACTATCTTTTTGTCCTAAAAATTTTTTCTTTCATTTTGTTTCGTATTATACATTGATCAGCCGGAATATTGTGATCACCAATCTACTATCGATATAAACCTGTCCAGGCGATAGCAGCATTATCTGGTGAGGAATGACTTCCAGTCAGACACACGCATGGTGCATGTAGTATCAGAGAGGATGCTGTCTGTATTTAGAATGGAGGAGGCGTGCGATCTATCTTTGACAGAGAACAGATTTCGGCGGTCCTGGTTGCAGGCCACGTAAACCCATTCATGTCGATCATGTTTCCCAACAGCAGTGGCATTTTTGAACAAGGCAGTGCGTCATGTCACAAGGCCAGGATTGTTAGGCAGTGGTTCGAGTATCACAGTGGAGAGTTCCAATTGATGTGCCGGCTCCCCCAGCTCACCAGATATGAACCCAATCGAACACATCTGGGATGTGTCTGTCGGAGATCATGCCCCCCTCCCAGGAATTAACGGTAATCGGGTGACTTGAGTGTGCAGATGTGGTTCCAACTCCCTCCCGCGACCTACCAAGGCCTCACTGCCTCCATATCACTGTGCGTCGCCCCTGTTATCCGTGCCAACGATGGACAGGCCGTTAGGTGGGTGCTCATAATGTTCTGGCTGGTCGGTGTTTGCAGAAGTTAATGACTTTAGGAAGTAATAAAATGTTTTGTCAATAACCTCTGTTTTTCCTCAGCACTTAAAGATAATCTCTGCTTGGTATTTCTATTTGTTATTTTTTAACCAACTGAATCTACCAAACACCCAGAAGAGGCTTCAAAATTCTTGAAAATTTCTTGAACTTGGCACGATCACTGCTGAACTGACGAGAGTGCTGTGCTGCCGATCGCTGATCAAATGGTAAAACCAATACTCACTTTCATTTGTTATTTCGGACTCACCACCACAAAAGACACGTTTCACCCTCTTTGTCATCAGAATGTATCACGAAACTGAGATAAAATAACTCTCTTTGTGTGCATATTCAAATGAAACCGGTTTCTTGAAACCTGTTTCATGAAACGGATTTCTCCAGTTTATCATTCTCAAATACGCTGTCCGTTCACTTTAATGTGACCACTTGTCAAAAACCTGAATAACCACTTTGGTTGCACGCACCAGTGTGAGACGTGCTGGGAGAGAGCGAATGAGGTACCGACAAGGGTGTGGAGGCACGCCAACTTCAGTGGATTCGCCAACTGCGCTATGTTTCTCGGTTTCCATTGCGTTAACAGCCCGACTGAGGTGACCCAAAAGATCCACGACTAGTTTTAAATTGGTGGAGTTTATTTGCTGGAGGAGTACGGTAAACTCATCCTGGTGCTCTGGTGCTCCTCAAAGCATGCATGTACACTGCGAGCCATGTGACACATTGTATTGTCCTGCTGGTACATGCCTCTGTGCCGAAGCAAAACAAGCTGCAAGTAGAGGCGGACATTCTCCCCAGTGACATATGAATGGTTGTGCTGGTCCGCTGCTCCATCCAGAATGCTGAGATCGCCCAGAGACCGTGACGGCCCTCTGCTGTTGCAGGGCGTTCGCTTCGCTTTTAGGGGTTTCACGAGGTACACGCCAGCGGCCGTGCCTGATGGAGCACAAAACGTGACTCGTCTGGAGAGGCCGGCTGTCGCCATTCGCTGGAGGTCCAGTTGTGGCGCTGGCGTTCGAATTCCAGCCGTTGTCAGCACGGGTGCACGGACCAGGCGCCTGCTGCAGAGAACCGTACAGTGCGCTGGAAGGGTATTTCACCACCTCACATGTGATACTCCATGACACACCAGTTCGATTGATGAGGCACATGCCATACTTGGGCTGCAATTAGCTTAATTTATGCAATGAGGAGAGCAGTGAGTAATGGGCACATACGCGACTTTGTACATGTCCCTTCCTAATTTGTATGCAGACAAATGCGTTCATTTTCATTGCAACAAGGAACTGAAGTGAAAGGGGCCAGTCGCTCTGTTTAGGACGCAGAAGCGCGACGGGCTGATCCACTTTACGATACATTAGCAAGGCACAAAAAACCAACCCTCACCACAGGTGGCCAATTTAATACGACAGTGGTGTGCGTCCACGCTTCGCAGTTTCAGTAAATTCTAGGATTGTAAGATCCTCTCGTGAGTAGCACGTAGACTTTTTGTGTAAAAACACCTGTGCGAGTGAAATTTGAACCCAATAACAAAGCCTCGGATGATGATTGAACAAAAGGAAGACAAGGAGAGAGGACGATGCTATTGCGATCCAGGAGTTTACTAGGAAAATTCTGCTTGGGTTGGAAAAAAAAAAAATGTTCAAATGGCTCTGAGCACTATGGGGCTTAACATCTGAGGTCATCAGTCCCCTAAAACTTAGAACTACTTATACCTAACTAACCTAAGGACATCACGCACATCCCAGCCCGAGGCAGGATTCGAACCTGCGACCGTAGCGGTCGCGCGGTTCCAGACTGAAGCGCCTAGAACCTCTCGGACACAACATCCGGCGATTGGCTTGAACAAGCAAGTGTGGAACACATCGAACGCTCCCACTGTCCAATAACAGTGTTGGTGCGAGGTAGGGCTGCGGTTCATTCGTGAAATGTTGCAACAAAATGGTCGATTGCAGGTGGATAACTGTGGCTCTCTTCTCTCTAGAGACATCGACTGTTGGGCAGGGTGCTTAAAGCCCTGTGGTGTGAGAAGTTTTTCTGCGAACATCTTTTTCTGCGAACATTTCTAGTTCACTTTTCTCCGTTCCAGCCATATTTTTGCTTAATTCCTTGTAGGTCTCCAAAGCAGATTAAATGAGACGAGTCGTTCTAGTTAACATTCTTGCAATTTCGTGTACATCGCCGAGCCTTGGCGAATGCACAGAGCCATTTTGTCTTAGCCTAGGGACACATTCAGTCTTCTGTTTTAACAGAAACTTAGGGAAGTTTTCGACTAGCTAAATTCAGTGACAGTCCAGCGTAGTGTTACTAGCTTGACACATACAAGACACATCGCATGCAGCAGCCTGCCACTTCCGCCACTGCCGCTGCACACTTCAAAAGGTATCTGACACATTGCGGAGGCAGTAAATGTTGAAGTCACTGGCAAATAGTCACTTCAGAACTGTGTAAGCTTGGAGTAATGGCTAGAAGACCCTCGTGCTCGTAATAGCTAAGTCACCCTGAGTTTCGAATTCGGGTAAGTCATACAAGCGGAAGGCAATATTGCCCATCTACAGTAGCTTAGTTTCTGTTGTCAGAGTAAATATTTATGACGGAAAATTTAGTTGAGATTTCCTCTCGCAATTTTGTCATCCTTTTTCGTATTGAGCTTTTGAAATTTGATGTATATACTTTCCATGTCTCCTTGTTTTGACATTGGGTCTTCCTAGATTGTGAAACGTTTTCCTAAGATTATCATTTTTGCATCCTGAACCCGGATGTGTATGGTAACTTACATAATAAAAAATTTCTTTGTACAGGTAATAGATTGTTTGTTCTGAACTAGAGATCACCCAACCTCACTGACATATTTTGGGTACACCCACAGCAGCTGCTCTTCTCATCTCTAACAGTGGGCGTGTCTGGGATCTCCCTACCTTGCAGGGCCTGGGTTCACAGTATTAATACTCTCCTTTTCTGAGCATTCCTTGTGCACTAAGTGGTGGGGTAGATTACACAAAAACCAGAGCATTCCATTCGTTACAACACGCAGCAAAATTCACTGGACAGTCGTTGAGAGGACACTGTTGCTAGCCCCGTTGTTCACAGGGGCTGTCAGCTCCTCAACACTTTCATGTCTATTTGCCTGTGATCTATGGCCCGTGATGTAACACAGTTGTGTCTATAACGGTTTTGGATGGCGAAATTTTGCCTTACACTGCAAACTTTAACTACAGTGGCAAATAAACAGCTTACAAACTTAGCCATTTCTGAAACGCTTCAATTCTTGGCCCAAAAGCCAAGGATCGTGCCCTTCTGGATGTCCAATAAATCGTTCCATTTCCGCATTATGACATCCACTTGTTGCGTGTGACTTCGTACAGAACAGTAAGGAGAGGCGTTCCACAGACTGATGTGGCAACTGTCATCATAGTAAAGTTGGAGAGGAGCAGAAGTGATTAGCGAACAAGTTATTACAACAGACAGAAGATTTACTTAACTGATCTATCTCCAAGCAAACGCATTTCAAATAATGCAGCAAGAAACAGAGTACAGCTATTTCACTGTCAACAGGAATGAGGCTCTCTGTACAAAGTGCTAACAATGGAGTCAGAGTCGTGACTAGGTAGTGTTTGTATGGCATCACACAGCAAAGAGTCTCCAAGTCTGAGTGGGCTTTCTGGCTGCCGCCGACCGTCTTATAGTGGAGAATCGATGGAGGCATGCCTCTGCAGTCGTTTGCCATTGGTCTGAGGGATCTTGGCATGACTGCTATCAGCAACCGCAACTCCGTTGTCGACTTTGCATATCCTGAGAGGAGCCAATGAGTGAAAAATGAAGATTTTTTACACTAGGGAGGCGTCGTTCTCACTGTAAGCATGGCCATGTTTCGGCAAAAACCTCTACGTCGATGGGATCACAGTCCCTCGTTTATGGAGAGATCTAATCTTTCCAGGTCGACCAATTCCAGTTTCTCAAAGAAGGATGTTAACCTTCCCAGACAGCTGTGCACGTGAAAAATATATGTTACTGTCCCTCGCTAAAAGAACCTGGCGACTTCCTGGCATCAGGGGAGTTAGTCTTGCCTCGACTAAACACGTGCACCAGCCACTCTGTCCGTGTCGTCCCAGCTTCTAACGAGAGAATGCAACTTTGATGTACTTTTTCTTTCTTGGGTTTAATGCATAATTTTTCACCGTGATGGCAAATGCACAGATGCATAATAGGAAGAAAATTAAACAAAACCCAGTTATAATTTCAGACCAGATCTATGGAACAGGTAACCTCATTTAACACAGAGCACTTTCCTGAGGCAGTAATCGGCGGTAGGAGATCACATTATTACTGGTCGCTGCCGCAAGGCAGCTCCACCCAAAAAAAGTAAATACTGTGCCAATGAGCCACAGCAGTACGACCATCTGTTTTGACAGCGTGTTGGTCCACTTTTCAAACACAGTACACCAGTGATTCTGCTTGGCACCTGTTCTGCAAGTCTTTGACAGAAGTACGTGGCACCAGATAGCTACTCACAGGTGGCTAAATTGCCTCAAATTACGGGACGGTACCGGGCGGAGTGGCCGCGCTGTTTGAGGCGACGTGTCACAGATTGCGCGGCCGCTCCCGCCGGATGTTCGAGTCCTCCCTCGAGCATGGGTGTGTGTATGTGTGTGTTGTCCTTAGCGTAAGTTAGTTTAAGTCTAGCAACCGATGACCTTACCAGTTTGATCCCTTAGGAATTCACACACATTTATGGGACGGTGGTTTGTCGCCATGCAGCTGGTGCCGATATGTGTTCCATTGGGTACAGATGAGGCATATTTTGTGGCCAAGACATCATTGTGAGTTCACTATCATGCTCCTCAAACCACTGCTGCACGATTCTGGCCATGTATCGTGAAGAGTTATCCTGATGGAAGATGTCATCCCATCAGAGAAGACTTCAACCATGAAAGAATGCAGGTGGTCCGCAATAATGTCCACATAATTCACTGGTGTCGTTGTGTCTTCCAGTACTACCATAGGTCCCACAGAAGCCCGACTGAATGTAACCTATAGCATAATTCTGCTCTCACTCGCCTGCATCAGTGGTGCGGTGCACGTTTCAAGCAGCCATTCACCTGGATGACGGCGTGTAAGGACCCAACCGTCGACCTAGTGTAGCAATAAAGGCGATTCAATCGACAGATGACCTGCTTCTGTTATCTGCTGTGAAAACTCAGTGATGCAGTGCCCATTGCAATTCTTACTAGCGATGTCGTGTGATGTGAAGCTCCATGTTCAATAATGGCCTTTGAACGGTATGCTCAGAAGCATTTGTGCCCGCACAAGCGGTGTACCCTGTCGTCATACCTGCCATAGATTGCTCCCCATCCTGGATTACAAACCGGAGGATCCTTTGAGTTCTATGTTTGTGATGGGATGTGGTGTTCAGCACTATACAGCCTGCTCTTTATTTCGTCCTCCTTCAGCCACTTTCTCTAGGAGCTCACGGCAAGAGCACGCAAACAGCCGACCAGTTTCGTCATTTCAGAGTTTTCGTTTCCAGCCGCAGTGCCAAAACATAATACCTTTAGTCAAAACCGGTTATACCAGTGGATTTCTGAATTTGCGGCAGGTATCTTCCCTGTAACGACTGCCGATTCGTGTCTCTTCCGGTTACATTCTTTCCTTACTGCACCATGTGCCCGCAACACTACCAGGAGGCATTCAACCTCCTGGTGGCCAGTGGTCATAAAATTTTGGCTCATCAGTGTACATTTCTGCGTGAAGATATGCATCTGAGAAAAGAACGTCATTGCAGTGAAGAGCGTTCAATCCTTTAGATCGGTAATGTAAATATGTTATCGAGCTTTACACTTCATATCAAGAGGGCATGTAGGCTGAGTATCTTGTAGTGACAGATTGTACTGCGCCACCTTTCCTCATCATTGCCGGAACAACTTATCTGCGCGTCGAAGTCCTCTACATTGATGGGGCGCAGCTTTAATGCAGTGACCATACGCTCTCCACACGCGAGTCGTATGCAGGCAGTCCGTCCAGCTGTCCTTCGGCCCCGGCGCTGCCCCGGCCTGAGGGCCCTCTGCCTCCTCTCCAGCCTGGTAGCCGCGTCCGCAGGGGCGCTCGTTAACCACCAGCCAGCGCTCTTCGGCCCGTGTCGTGCCGCACCGACCTCTCGTGTAGTACGTGACCGAGCGGATCCCCAAAACGTAAGCTGTCGGCTGCAGCACACGTCCGTCCCGGGTGCCCCGTTTCCATTCGACAGCGAATTGATTTGTTGCCGGCGTTGTCCGTTTTACCGGAGCTCCGTGACCGCAGCGCCACCCACAGTCTGACATGACAGTCGCGGCACTCAGTCTCGTTTCTGTTACCCACAGCGATGGCAGTGCTCCAAGCGGCCAACAAGTGACACGAATACTAACATTTCTACCGATTTGTAACACAGTTTTTGCCGTAGCGAATAACGACAATAACTAAAAAACTACGCCACCCTGGAGATACGAAACGGTACATTGCTGGACAGTTTGTTTATGATTCTGTTCTCAGATATTTACTGAATGATGTCGTTTTCCTTTAATAGCAAAAAGTTGCTAGCAAACACAAGAAGACCTGGTCTTTCGCAGAAAGACTCGAGTATCTACCCAACGAAGCAGAATTTTGTTCACTACACTTTCAGCTAAACTAGTGAATGTGTAACGTATGAAACCTATATATAATTACTTAAATAATTAAAAATAAGCTACCACAACTGTAACCTAATGGGGGAGCACACAAACGTGATAATAAATCCTCAAAAGCAATAAAACTCTTTCCGAACACAGAAGAGACTGAGTACACAATTGTTGCTACATCTGAATCACAAACGACGAGATTCTTCAACACATTCGTTTTCTAAGCAAAACTAATTACATTTACAAATACACATTCGTGTATTAGAAAGTCGAGTGAAGTACTGGAATGGATGAATTGTTAGACAATAAAGAATTGTAAGTGTCAAGAGAAGTGTCTCTGGTAATAACAACAAACAACAACAGAAATATATGCTTCTCATGCATGAAATACATGTTTATATTCTCTTGGCTTTAGGAGAACAAGCTGCAAGTATACGTATATTGGAAACTCTTTGTTCATGAATAAGCTGAATTTTGCTTCAGTGAATGTGTCATCCGGCTTTTCTTAAATGTACTTCACGGTAATTCATATTTCTTGGTCATTCGCCAACGCAGGGAATGCGAAAGCACAACAACCATTTCGTTAATGAAGTAGAAAATAATTAAAAAGAAACATTATCGTCAGGTCGCATGTGACTGCTTTCTCACCGCTTGGAGCGCTACTCTCCTTCGAGTTGTCAAAAGACAACGATTTTCACACCAGAGAGTGTTGTAACAAGAGTAATAGAAGGCAGATTTCAGACTACCTAACAGATCAAAACGAAAATTTCTGTTCAGATACTGACAATGTTGAGTGTTTATGGAAAAAGTTCAAGGCAATCGTAAAATGCGTTTTAGACAGGTACGTGCCGAGCAAAACTGTGAGGGACGGGAAAAACCCACCGTGGTACAACAACAAAGTTAGGAAACTACTGCGAAAGCAAAGAGAGCTTCACTCCAAGTTTAAACGCAGCCAAAATCTCTCTGACAAACAGAAGCTAAACGATGTCAAAGTTAGCGTAAGGAGGGCTATGCGTGAAGCGTTCAGTGAATTCGAAAGTAAAATACTAGGTACCGACTTGACAGAAAATCCTAGGAAGTTCTGGTCTTACGTTAAATCAGTAAGTGGCTCGAAACATCATGTCCAGACACTCCGGGATGATGATGGCATTGAAACAGAGGATGACAAGCGTAAAGCTGAAATACTAAACACCTTTTTCCAAAGCTGTTTCACAGAGGAAGACCGCACTGCAGTTCCTTCTCTAAATCCTCGCACCAACGAAAAAATGGCTGACATTGAAATAAGTGTCCAAGGAATAGAAAAGCAACTGGAATCACTCAACAGAGGAAAGTCCACTGGACCTGACGGGATACCAATTCGATTCTACACAGAGAACGCGAAAGAACTTGCCCCCCTTCTAACAGCCGTGTACCGCAAGTCTCTAGAGGAACAGAAGAAGGTTCCAAATGATTGGAAAAGAGCACAGGTAGTCCCAGTCTTCAAGAAGGGTCGTCGAGCAGATGCGCAAAACTATAGACCTATATCTCTGACGTCGATCTGTTGTAGAATTTTAGAACATGTCTTTTGCTCGAGTATCATGTCGTTTTTGGAAACTCAGAATCTACTATGTAGGAATCAACATGGATTCCGGAAACAGCGATCGTGTGAAACCCAACTCGCTTTATTTGTTCATGAGACCCAGAAAATATTAGATACAGGCTCCCACGTAGATGCCATTTTCCTTGACTTCCGGAAGGCGTTCGATACAGTTCCGCACTGTCGCCTGATAAACAAAGTAAGAGCCTACGGAATATCAGACCAGCTGTGTGGCTGGATTGAAGAGTTTTTAGCAAACAGAACACAGCATGTTGTTCTCAATGGAGAGACATCTACAGACGTTAAAGTAACCTCTGGCGTGCCACAGGGGAGTGTTATGGGACCATTGCTTTTCACAATATATATAAATGACCTAGTAGATAGTGTCGGAAGTTCCATGCGGCTTTTCGCGGATGATGCTGTAGTATACAGAGAAGTTGCAGCATTAGAAAATTGTAGCGAAATGCAGGAAGATCTGCAGCGGATAGGCACTTGGTGCAGGGAGTGGCAACTGACCCTTAACATAGACAAATGTAATGTATTGCGAATACATAGAAAGAAGGATCCTTTATTGTATGATTATATGATAGCGGAACAAACACTGGTAGCAGTTACTTCTGTAAAATATCTGGGAGTATGCGTGCGGAACGATTTGAAGTGGAATGATCATATAAAATTAATTGTTGGTAAGGCGGGTACCAGGTTGAGATTCATTGGGAGAGTCCTTAGAAAATGTAGTCCATCAACAAAGGAGGTGGCTTACAAAACACTCGTTCGACCTATACTTGAGTATTGCTCATCAGTGTGGGATCCGTACCAGATCGGGTTGACGGAGGAGATAGGGAAGATCCAAAGAAGAGCGGCGCGTTTCGTCACAGGGTTATTTGGTAACCGTGATAGCGTTACGGAGATGTTTAACAAACTCAAGTGGCAGACTCTGCAAGAGAGGCGCTCTGCATCGCGGTGTAGCTTGCTCGCCAGGTTTCGAGAGGGTGCGTTTCTGGATGAGGTATCGAATATATTGCTTCCCCCTACTTATACCTCCCGAGGAGATCACGAATGTAAAATTAGAGAGATTAGAGCGCGCACAGAGGCTTTCAGACAGTCGTTCTTCCCGCGAACCATACGCGACTGGAACAGGAAAGGGAGATAATGACAGTGGCACGTAAAGTGCCCTCCGCCACACACCGTTGGGTGGCTTGCGGAGTATAAATGTAGATGTAGATGTAGATGTAGATGTAACTGTAGTATTAGATTTTGGTAGTACCAAGACGTGGAAGTTTATTGTGACTTATTGGCATATACTTGCTCCTTGTAGCCGCACGATGTCAAATTTCCTATATCTGTAATGCAATGGATCAGCATAAGACTGCTTACCTGTTTTAGCGCTCTGCCGAAACATAGAGACAAAATATGTCGTTCTTAGTATAGCACAGAAATGGTGTGAGAAGAGAAAATAACGATAACGTATCTGGACGCAAGTTGGTACCACTGTGATGAGAACCACCGCTGATATAATATACTTTATAAACACAGGTATTTGCAACATCATCCACACTCCTTTTCTCAAAGTCCTACGCGACATTATATTTTGGAAGTCATGACAATCTACAACCTGAACTTGTCGTCCACTTTGATAAGAACGCGAAACTAGTAATTCATCTATGGCAAGTGAACTCAGCGGAACACAAAATCTAAATTTTGCTGCTTTTACTTATAAGTCTTTTAAATTTCTTTCGCAATAAACACACCCATTATACAAAATGGGATCATTCTCAAATAGGAGAACGTAACTGAGAAATGGCTACAGAAAGAGTTACGGTAGAGTGGTGAGTTCTACCTTTCTGTAGTGCGTACCTGTAAGTAACCAAACGTTCGAAAGGGTCTACGATACTGAATTTCAATACAAAAAATAAACCCTTTTTTACTGTAACAGGGAAACACCGTGAATGGCAGTAACTGAGGGCAGCAAATAAGTCACTGAGCGTAAAAATGTGGACTTAGGTATACACTCACGGATAAAATAATTCAAAACGCCAAGGAATTGTGCGACGTAAACAAAAGTTGGCAGGCGTGCTTCTACATCTGGGAGGTGATGTCTGTTCAGATTTCATAAGAGTCACATAAGAGTGTCAGTAGTAGCGCCACTGTGAGGGAGGCAATCAGATCTGCTTTAAATACACTCTGTAAGTACTTATCTTTGAGGCTGAGTTGATGTTAAGAAAGAATGCCTTTAAGGTGACAAAGACGTCACCATCGACACCTGACAGAGTTTGAACGACGTCATGTAGTAGGGCTACGACAAGCTGGATGTTCCTTCCGCAGTACTGCAGAAAGACTCGGCGGGAATACAGGCACTGCACGTGATTGCCGGTAGCGGTGGTCACAGGAACGTACAGTCGCAGGAAGACCAGGCTGCGGACCGCCACGTGGCTCTGCAGAGAGGGAAGGCCATCGCGCTCGGCGCACGGCTGCGGCGCACCGAACTGCATCTGCACCGGCAATCCGAGCACCAGTCGACACAACGAACTGTTTCAAATCGCTTACTTCAAGGACACCTCCGAGCCATTCCACTACGTGCATTCCACTGAGCCCAAGCCATCGCCATTTGCGACTTTAGTGGTGTTAAGCGAGACTCATTGGAGGACGGGGTGGAGGTCTGTTGAGTTTTCTGATGAGAGCCAGTTCTTCCACAATGCGAGTGATGGCCTTGTGCTGGTTAGGAAGAGGCCAGCTGAGGGCCTGTAACCAGTCAGTCTGCGTGCTAGGCGTACTGGACGCACACCTGGAGTTTTGCTCTTGGGTACGACTTCGTATGACAGCAGGGAGGCAGACTGCTCCTTGTGAGCATTTTTCATGTGAGCACTTTCTTGGCATTAAAGTAGGACAGCAGACTGGTTGCTATCAACAGGTGAGAAACTTTTCCTAGCTCAGACTAGTATCCTTTGTCTAACAGATAGGCATGAACCTGCATGGGGAAAGAAACACATTTTGGCCTAGAACTGGTACACAGAAGTGGGCAGTGGTGGGAGGTGAACTTGCTTTTTGTCCCCCAACCAGAGCCTTGGACCTGTAGAACAAGCAGACATCCCTTGCCTCAGGAGAACAACCCAGAAAATCCACCAACAATGCATTCTGTCTTTATATTGCAGATTATCTTGACATTATGACATCATTCTGATCTCTATTCAGGCCAACCATCTTGAATTCTATATTTAGCAAAAATGACTACTTCCACCACGATGACAATGCCCCATTTTGGATTTTTTAACTTCCCATCAATTTATACTTAGCACAACAGTTGTACAACCACTGTGATATTGTAGCAGTGGGGAAAAACCCACTAGCATAGTTGGGCTATTTTCTAATTTCCCACCAAGATTTAAATTGCCGCCATTTTATACATATGGCAAGTTGGCTTTCTTCTGAAATCTGGAAATAGCACATGACATGGGGAGAGGCAGAGGTTGGAGTGAAGGATTTAGGGAGGAGGGAGGTAGGGGGCAGGGTAGCGTGGAGGGGAAAGGTTGAGGGGGAAATTGGGCAACAATGCAGAGCAGACCCGAAGGCCTCTTGTCTACCTATATAGTTCCCAGATGTCTGGATGGTACAGCCAGAACATCAAGCTCAACACACTGTGAGAGCACCAGTGACCGATAAAACATCCTCCAGGGAAGAAATAGGGGCAATTTTTGCAGCTGATGTGTCTGCAAGGACCATTGGGAACCATCTGCTTCTACCAGGACTAAGAATATGTGTGTCAGCCTGACAGAACTAACACAGCTATTATGGTGTCGTGAAAAAATCGACTGGAGAGTGGAATGGCAGTCTATTGTCTTCAATAAGGAGAGTAGGTTCTGCCTCTGTGTAAGTGACTGCCGTACCCCCTTGCTTCTGCCATTTATTCGAAAGGAGTGTGATGTGCTTTTCATCAGGACAGTGCTCGCCCAAGTATCACTGATCTTCATGGTACACAACAACTACTCTGGCCAGCAGTGTCGCCAGATCTGTCGCCGATTGCACATGTATGGTAAACGTGGGGAAACGGCAACTTACTCGTTCTCCGGAGCCTGCAAGAACCTTGCCGAATTCCAACACAATCCAATGGCAGGGTGCCATTTGCTACGTATCGATCGTTTGCACAAGAGAGTACACTCCTAGTACACACTGTGTACTGATATGACCGTTTCCGCCCCCTTTCTATGCCATGCGTGTTTCATTTCGTCTAAATTTGTTGTCATACACACCTAAAATCATGAAATACCTGTCACATCACTTGTCAATGAAATCGACTTCTTCTTGAGTGTGTTGCATTTTTTTCCGGCAGTGTATTAAATGTCGAAATTAGTCCGATATTGTGACTATGAGCTCTGATGATTCCTCGTTGCTTTCTTGGCCAACGTCCTCATGGTAGTGCCCGCAACATTCTATATGAACAACACAGACTGGTCAAGGAGCCACCATACTTGAAACTAATTGAAAAATTTGCCTCCATGTTTTGCAACGCATGAAGGGAAGTGCTAATCGTCTGCTTGTATGGGATCATAGCTTTGTTTTTGTTACTCCATACAATAGTATTTGCTGCTGCCCCTCACAGAAACGAAGCATTTCGGGAAATAATGCGATAAATAAGTGAGCTTGTCGTCGTCTTGCGAGCGATATTTGTGGTGGGCGAGCTGCTGTATTATTTTGATGGCTTTACTAAAATGTAAACAAGCGCATTTCTGTAATTAGTGATGTCCGCTTGCGTATAGGTACAGGAGAATTTTATTCTACTTCTGAATCGAATGATATTGCAGCTTGGAGCTATTGCCTTACATATTTATCTAAGATACGTTCAACAGATCATTGCTACAATGAAAACAAATGATGAGTAAAAAAACATTCAAATATGTAGATCGAATGGTTAATTACTGTTGGCCTTGAGGAGAATACAGGTGTAGGCAGGATCTTTTTGTTGTAGTGTTATGTTGTTCTTTGTGTGGTTGTAATGGAAGTCAGGGCCCTCACTTTTTTGTCGTATTGCTTTAGGATATTTGATTCTGGGAAGAGGTAATTCGCATGATTTCCTATGCTCAAGTCATTTAGCTTGAATATTCATACATTTGTGTAACCTGCGGCATGATTCAACATCCTACAGAACACCATAAGTCTAACGTCAATCGTCTGCTGCGATTGTATAAAAATAAGTATTCCTGTTTAACAAGGAAAACCATTGCTTTTACAGTTGCAGGGTTTCAAGGACCATTTGATGGTGAATAAAGTAAAACTGAGTGATATTATTACACGTTGTGCAATGATCTAAAAAAAACAAATCTCTACTGAAAATCCTAATATTTTTGTTGTAAAATCTAATAGGAATAAACAGAAATGAAACCGAACTCTCTTATGGTATACAGTAATTAACAAGTATAAAAATAGGTTTTGTGTACGCTTATGTTTACTCGACATTAAAATGTAAATGAGGCTATGTTTCTACATCAGGTAGGTCAATTTATAAGAGGCCTGTCATTACCCTTTAAACAATATTAACTTTGTGTACATGTGTGTCATCTGTTTTCCTCTGTACTACGTTGGTTTAGTTTGGGAAAAATATATACCGCCCTACAAGTGGAGTACTGTTTTGACAGCTGTTTTATCAGAATACACTAACGACATTCCTCCCCAAATTCAGAGAAAAGCAGAAGGTGATCAAACCCAGTAAATAAACTCGTTCTATGTCATAACATTCTGAGTACATCGAGATATAAATTTAAGAGAAAATTATTCTCCCCTAATGACGTTTGAAGATTCGTTAATATCCTTTCAGCTACTTTGAACATTCATTGGTCACGATTTATGATACTGGAGAAATAATTAGCTTTCTACCACAAAACATACTGTTGCGTGGAAGAGGTATACAATGTTCATACATGTCACTGTGTTGCATCCACAGAGTTAAAATGCTGACTGTGTTGACATTGCAAAATATGGCAGCCAGTATTGCCTGTTGCTACCAGCTAGAGTGCTCTCAAGGCACGGATAGCCACTCTGTGTTGGTTATGTATGTCTTTGGGTGCCTTTCTCCCTTCGGTTTCTTAGCAGCCGGCTCCTGGTCCACACAGACAGCGAGGGTACTGCGCGACCAGCAAAACCCTGCGGTCAACCGATAACTGACATAAGACATCAACCTCGGTCCATGGGAGGTCTCTTGCTGTAACTACAACTCAACAACTTTCCTCCACTGCTCGACCACATTTTGACGACGAATTTTAATACCACAGGCACGATTCAAAACTGTCTGCGTCCAGCTATGGACATGGTGGATTGGTATACTTAACTGTCCTCGGTCTGAGCGATTTGAGACGATTATTAAACCACATATCTCATCAGCTTAATCTAAATAGTGTGTGACTAATTACTCCAGAATGTTCTGAATCATCAAGAAGAAACCATTTCTCATTCTCCTCAAATAACTCTCATGAATGTTGGTGCATTTCTCTACAGAGGAAACAGTCGAAAATGTGGATGCATTTTAATTTGAAAACCTTCTCTAACTACCATTCAGACGTAATAAGCAGTGCTTCCCGTGCGTAGACAAGCTGTTTTGTTCATAGCTTTAGATTTCTGTTACTTCTCGCTGAAACACCTGTTGACTTCCAGTGACAGGGTAATGAGAATAGAGGTGATCAGTCCCGTCTTCTTGTTGGTGTTTTCAATTTATTCCGTTCCTCGCCGATTCTCCGGAGAACCTCCACATTCCTTACATTATCAGAGTACCTAATTTTCTACGTTCTTCAGTAACACCACACCTCAGATGCTTCGTCTCTCTTCTTTTCTGGTTTTCCCACAGTCCATGTTTCAACACCATACAATGCTGTGCTGTAAATGTCCATTCCTAGAAAATTCTTACTCAAATTAAAG
Organism: Schistocerca cancellata; assembly: GCF_023864275.1. Taxonomy (NCBI): domain Eukaryota; kingdom Metazoa; phylum Arthropoda; class Insecta; order Orthoptera; family Acrididae; genus Schistocerca; species Schistocerca cancellata. The sequence continues at coordinate 10,397,349 of NC_064631.1, read as the reverse complement.
CCTATGTTTGATACTAGTAGATTTCTGTTGGCGAGGAATGCCATTTTTACTTGTGCTAGTCTGTTTTAGATGTTCTCGTTGCTCTTAGGTGAATAATCCGTCATGGATTATTTTGGTGCCTAGGTAGCAGATTCCCTTAACTTCATCTACTTGGTAATCACAAACTTTCATGTTAAGTTCCTCGCTGTTCTCATTTCTGCTACATCTCATTACTTTCTTCATTCTTCGACATACTCGCAGTCCATATTCTGTACTCATTAGACAGTTCATTCCGCTCAGCAGATTCTGTAACTATTCTTCACTTCCAGTGAGGATAGTAATGTCAGCAGCGAATCTTGATATACTTTCACCTTGAATTTTAATTCCAATCTTGAACCATACTTTAATTCCCGTAATTGCTCCTTGTATGTGTAGACTGAACAATAGAGGCGAATACTACATCCCTGCCTTACACCATTTATAATCCGAGCACTTCGTTCTACGTCTGCCACTCTTCTTATTCTCTCTCGGTTCTTGTACGTATTGCATATTACCCGTCTGTCCCTGTAGCTTACCCTTATTTTTCTGAAAGTATTTGTATGGAGCGTAGCCATGTATGGAAGTGAAACATGGACGATAACTAGTTTGGACAGGAAGAGAATAGAAGCTTTCGAAATGTGGTGCTACAGAAGAATGCTGAAGATTAGATGGGTAGATCATATAACTAATGAGGAGGTATTGAATATGATTCGGGAGAAGCTTGTCGCACAACTTAACTAGAAGAAGGGATCGGTTGGTTCGACATGTTCTGAGGCATCGAGGGATCGCCAATTTAGTATTGGAGGGCAGCGAGGAGGGTAAAAATCGTAGAGGGAGACCAAGAGATGAATACACTAAGCAGATTCAGAAGGATGTAGGTTGCAGTAGGTACTGGGAAATGAAGAACCTTGCACGGGATAGAGTAGCATGGAGAGCTGCATTAAACCAGTCTCAGGACTGAAGACCACAACAACAACAACAACACCATTTGACATTATTAGACGCTTTGTTCAGGGCGACAAATTTTATCAACTTGCCTTGATTTTTCTCCATTAGTGCTTCCATTATCAACCGCAACATCAGAATTGCCTCTCGGTGTTTTTACCTTTCCTAAAGTCAAACTGATCGCCATTCAACACAACATCAATGCTCTTTACCATCCTTCTACATATTATTCTGGTCAGCAACTTGGAGGCATGAGCTGTTAACGTGACTGTTCGATAATTCGCACACTTGTCGGCTTTTTCAGTCTTCGAAAGTCAGATGGTATGTCGCCAGACTCATAAATTCCACACACCAACGTGAATAGTCGTTTTGTTGCCATTTACCCCGATGATTTTAGAAATTCTGGTGTAATGTTGTCTATCCCTTCCGCCTTATTCGATCTGAAGTCTTCCAGAGCTCTTTCAAATTCTAATTCTAATACTGCATCGACTCTCTATTCTTTACCGACTCCTGTTTCTTCCCCCACCGCGTCATCAGACAAGTCTTTCCCCTCATAGAGATCTGCAATGGACTCCTTCCACATATTTGCTCTATGCTCTGCATTTAACAGTGGAATTCCCATTGCACTATTAATGTTACCACCCTTTCCTCTAATTCAATCGAAGATTCTTTTTACTGTTCTACACGCTGAGTCAGTCCTTCCGACAACCTCTCCATTTTCGATCTGATTTCGGTATCTCTGCCTAATCATGATGCAATATAACTGGAATCTGCCTGTACCTCCTGCCCTTTTCCAAGTATATCTCCTTCTGTCGTTATTCTCGAATGGAGTAATCGCTATTAGTAGCTGAAATTTACTGCAGAACTCAGTCAGTCATTCTCCTCTTCCATTCCTACTACCTAGCCCACATTCTCCTGTAAACCGTTCTTCTACGTGTTTCCCTAAAACTGCATTCCAATGCCCCATCACTATCAGACTTTCGTCACCCTTTACGTACAGAATTCCTCATTCAGCATCTTCATTCACTTTCTCCTTATCTCCATCTTCACCTTGTGACGGTGGTATGTACATCTGAGTTCTTGTTGTCAGGGTTTTTTTTTCCTGTTGATTCTGATAGGAACAAACCTATCACTGAACTGTTAACAGTAACTTACTCACTGCCCTTCGTTCCTATTCATAATCAATCCTACTCCATTTTACCATTTTCTGGTGCTGTTAATATTAGCCTATACTTACCTGACCAGAAATGCTTGTATTCTTCCCATTTCACTTCACTGACACCACTATATATAAACTGATCCTTGGCATTCCCCTTTTCGGATTTTCTAGTTTCCCTACCACTTTCCTGTGCAAGCTTTTCATTTCCGAGTAACTACTGCAGCCTACATCCTTCTGAATCTGTTTGGCGTATTCATCTCTTGGTCTCCTTCTACGATTTTTACCCTCCGCGCTTCACTCCAATACTAAATTGATGATCACTTGATGCCTCATAAAATGTCCTACCAACCGATCCCTTCTTCTAGTCAAGTTGTGCCGGAAATTCCTCTTCTCTCCAATTCTGTTCAGTAACTCCTCATTAGTTATGTGATCTATTCTTCAAATCTTCAGCATTCCTCTGTAGCACCACATTTCTAAAGCTTCTATTACCTTCCTGTCTGAACTGTTTATCGTCCGTATTTCACTGCCATATATGGCTACACTTCATACAAATACATTCCACAGCAAATCTCATCTACTACTTTAAGTGTCTCATTTCCTAATCTAATTGACTCACCTTCACCTGATTTAATTCGACTAGATTTCATTATCCTCGTTTTGCTTTTGTTCATGTACACCTTATATCTTCCTTTCAGGACACTGTCCATTCCATTAAACTGCTCTTCCGGGTCCTTTACTGTCTCTGACAGAATTACAATGTCGTCGGCAAACTTCAGAGTTTTTATTTCTTCTACATGGATTATAATTTATACTCCAAACTTTTCTTTTGTTTCCTTTACCGCTTGCTCAATATACAGATTGAATAACATCAGAGACAGGCCACAACCCTGTCTCACTCCCTTCTCGACCACTGCTTCCCTTTCGTGCCTCTCGACTCTTATAATTGCCATCTGGTTTCTTTACAAATTGTAAAGAGCCATTCGCTCCCTGTATTCGACCCATGCCGCCTTCAGAATTTGAAAGGGATTATTCCAGTCAACATTGTCGAAACCTTTCTCCAAGTTTACAAACCCTAGAAACGGAGGTTTGCCCTTCGTTAAACTGTCTTCTAAGACAAATCGTAGGGTCAATATCGCCACACGTGTTCCGAAATTTCTAAAGACTCCAAACTGATCTTCCACGAGGTCGGTTTCTATCAGTTTCTTTCCAATCGTGTGTAAAGAATTCGTGTTAGTAGTTTGTAGCCGTGAGTTACTAAACTGATAGTTCCGTAACTGTCACACGTGTCTACACATGCTTTCTTTGGAATTGGAATTATTAAATTCTTCTTGAAGGATGAGGGTATTTCATACATCTTGCTCACCAGATGGTAGAGTATTGTCGTGGCTGGCTCTCCCAAAGCTATCAGTAGCTCTAATGGAATGTTGTCTACTCCCGGCGCCTTGTTTCAACTTAGGACTTTGAGTGCTCTGTCAGACTCTTCACGCAATACCATATCTCCCATTTCATCTTCATCTACGTCGTCTTCCATTTCCATAATATTGCCGTCAAGTACACCGCCATTGTAGACCCTCTATATACTCCTTCCACCTTCCTGCCTTCTATTCTCTGCTTCGAACCGGTTTTGCGTATGAGCTCTTGATATTCATACTAGTGGTTCTCTTTTCTCCAAAGGTCTCTTTAATTTTCCTGTATACAGTACTTATCTTACTCATGTTGTTATATGCCTCTATGTCCTTCCTTAGCCTTCCCATCGATCTGATTTTTGAGACATTTATATTCCTTCTTGCCTGCTTCATTTACTGCATTTTTATATTTTTCTCCTTTCATCAGTTAAATTCAATACATCTTCTGTTACCCAAAGATTTCTGCTAGCCCTCGTCTTTTTACCTACTTGATCTTGCGCTGCCTTCACTATTTCATCTCTCGAAGTTACCCATTCTTCTTCTACTGTATTTCTTTCCCACGTTCTTGTCAGTCGTTCCCAAACGGTCGCTCTGAAACTCTCTACAGCCTCTGGTTCTGTCAGTTTATCCAGGTCCCATCTCCTTAAATTCCTACGTTTTTGCAGTTCCTTCACTTTAAGTCTATAGTTCATAAAAAACGAATTGTAGTCAGAGTCCACATCTGGCCCTGGAAATTTCTTACAATTTAAAGCCTGGATCCCAAATGTCTGTGTTATCATTATATAATCTATCTGAAATCTTCGAGTGTCTCTAGGCCTATTCCACCTATACAACCTTCTTTAATGATTCTTAAATGAAGTGTTAGCTATGATTATGTTAGGCTCTGCGCAAAATGCTACAAGGTAACTTCCTCTTATATTCCTTACCCCCATTCCGTTTTCACCTACTACTTTTCCTTCTCTTCCTTTTCCTACTATCGAATTCCAGTCTCCCATGACTATTAAATTGGCCATTAAATTAAATGGGCCATTACTACATGTTTTTGTAGGCATGATACGAAAAAAAAGTTTCAGTAATAGAACCCAACATACTACACTGAATTGATACCGTTCTGCACCCGCGAAAGTAACAGCGCGCGTGCCACAACGGTGTGTAAGAAATCCCCTAAAGTTTTCGGTGTACATAGGCTATTTATCGCATAGGGTAAGCCGCACTATCAGATTGTCCCTATCGATGTTAATTTGGCAGATAAGCAGCGCCGATCCACGATCATAAGTAAATGTAGAAATACATCGTATACATACTACCGTCAGACTTCAAGAAGAATGTAATAATATATGCTACTCTCATCAAATGTTAATAGTTGTGAACTGAAAGTTATGTATGTACCAAAGAGGTATTAACCGATTGAATCCGATCATAAAATGAACTGATGTCAAAACTACATGACGAATAACGTTCCGCATGAGTTGTGACTACCAAGTCGATGAAGTTGCAACCATACATAGAAAGAACTGCCAGATTATAGTACAGAAGGTAACTGAGAGGAATACTCAATGAGACAAACAGGAGTTCCACTTTCGTACAAAGACAATAAAATTACACTAAAGTTATTGCGATTTTTGATGGTCCTTTGGACTTTACAAAAGGTGGGATGTCGTTCATAATAGCGTGTGTGATAACCATCGAAAGCAATTACTAGGTGTCAAATTTTCTCTAAAACTGTTCCCCAGCATATTTCAGAAAATCTTATGCTCATTTCCCTTCAGCCAATTTTCGATCACTGACGATGCATTACAGTTTAAATTGAGATCAAGTATCTACAGTCTATCGTTTTTTAGTACCGTGAAGAGAATGCTCAGCAGTAGGCCTACAGGCTAGTTAGGGAAATACAAGAATCCTTTGAAGAGGAGACCGTTATCATAGAGACCGATGACCACGCTGTCTGGTCTCCTTCCCCAAACCAACCAACCGTTATCATAAAATTGTTCAGTATCCGAGGTGGAGTCGCAGCCTTAGGTTAACGGACGAGCGTTTCGTTCCCTCTCACTCCACACGCTCCCGGTAAGTATTGGGACGGCCGACTTCTGTCGAAAAACTTGGTACTCTTCAAAGAAGCCCTTTAGCAAAGTAAGAGATTTCTAGCCAGGTGTCGTTTTCCAGGTGTCGTGTGTAGCGACGCCTCGAAATAAAACTTTCGGGTGGAACTTTCAGAACCCGGCGTCCTGGTCTTAGTTCTTTCCATTATTTTTCGTTGAGGAAGCAGTTCTCGGTTGTGCCTATGTTCACGCCGTCTTGTAGGTCCGTTTCCCAATTTTCTGCCTTCTTCCCCGTCTCTGAGCATTATTGGTTGAAAATAGCAACAGTAGGGGATTGGCTAACATTTTTACTTGAGGTCTACTGGGAGGCATTCTAAGTTTTTGCCATTATTTAGATCGGTGAGTTCCTGCTCTGGCAAAAAGCAGCCAAGTCAGAGGGCATCCTAAGGTAGAAAACTTCACGTTAGACTTTGCAAGAGCACACTTCGTGCTAGGCAACAGAAGTGTGATGACTTTACGTTAGACGATTGACGAGTTTACTTTACGTAACGTGACTGAAGAGTACACTTTACGGAAGGTAGGGGGAGACACCCTATCATATTAGGTTCCTGGGAAGAAAGAGTTTGGGAGAGTACACTGCACGACAGCTAGCACAAGGACACTCGTGACTGCGAGATCATGGAGTTGCTGGACGTCTGATGAGGCGAGCCTTGCGGTCACACAGAGCGGTGTGTCTCCCCCTGAGTACTGAGCAGAGAGAGAGGGAGGGAGAGTTGAACCCAGGGCCTCCAGCCGCTACTGTTGCTGCCCTTCACATCTGGCTACAAGTAAGACGCCCTGCTAAACCTGCAGGACGGGGCAAGTAGTAGGGCCAGGATGAGCGGCTCTCAGCTACACTCCAAACACAGTACCTTATTTAGTAGTCAAAACATTACTGCGCAACTTCTGAGCTCGAGTATCAACAGAAAAGTCTTTAATTCTAAAACGGCTGAAGGCCCATGAATTAAATGCAACTGCTCTTTTTTTTTTTTTTTTTTTTTTTTTTTTTTTTTTTTTTTTTTTTTTTTTTTTTTTTTTTTGAGATAGAGAGCTCTAGACTTTAACCTTAAATTGTATTTAAGGCCAAGCGATGTAAGTGTTGACTAGTTGGATTAAGAATTTCAAAAAGTTGCTGAATGCCAATAAATTTAAAACAACATAACTACAATAAGCCGAAGTGATGTAAGACTTGATAAGTAAGTTTTAAGGCAAGGCATAAGCCGGCGTCAGCACGGCTCAACGAGTATGGTGTGATGCGCCATCGTTGCAATTGGCATTTCTAAGGGACTCGATATTGTTTCATTCCCCTCACGAGCCTGTTTTCCCATTTTAATACATCGCAGCTAGATAGTCAGTTTCCAGTAGACTCTCTGGCGATCGCACTGGTGTTCGATCCCGTTTTCCCGTGTTCTTCCTGTCATTTACTAACCGTGCTTACAGTCACTGGCAATATTCGTACGTTTACCGCAAAACTTTGCATTTATCGTGCCCGCCAACCTTGTGCCAAAGTTACAGTTGAACAGCAGATCACCTTGTCCAGGTATTTAAAGTTCATTTGTTTATATCAGTGGGAAACTCATGTGTTTTTCATTATGATAACAAATCTGATTGTTATAGTGACCACTTGTTTCTGCTACACGATTAGATGATCCCGCCTCTCAAAATATATGTCAATGTGCGTGGTGCGGTACCCATACTGCCACGTTTGATTTGGCCACCTCCATTAAATTTCTCTGCCTCGTGATGACTGGGTATTGTGTGCTGTCCTTAGGTTAGTTACGTTTAAGTAGTTCTAAGTTCTAGGGGACTGATGACCATAGATGTTAAGTCCCATAGTGCTCAGAGCCATTTGAACTATTTGAAGCCATTAAATTTCGTTCTGTGAGACGTTTCCGTTGCGCAACATTTGAGTTTCCTTTAACTAAGTTGCACGCTCATGTGTGGTGCTTCTCTTCTCTGTACGTCACCAGTGGTGGGATTTAGTACCGACAGGGTGGGCGCAGCAGCGCAGCCGCCGCCGGCCGCTTTGCGCGCCCTGCAGCGCACACCCGTGCTGGCCGTGAGGTGGTAGGCAGGTGTGTTCCGGTGCTGCGACGCTCCTCCAGCGCCGCTGCAGTAGGCCTCCACTGTGCCCCCACACGTGCTCGATGGTCCTTAAGTCTGAGGGAAGAGGCAGGCCAGTCCGTTTGGCGAATATCACCTCGTTGCATGACCACCAGCGCTCTACAATGGCGTAGCGCATTTTTGTCGATGAAAATGATATGTGCACCCCTGAAAAGACAATATGAGGAAGGAGTACAGGACCGTATGGGGGTCGGTCCACACTCACCACTCAGACTGAACTAGCTCTCATCCGAGAAGAGAACGCCACTCCACTGCTCGTTGGTCCAGTCCCTAAGCTCTTGGCACCAACGCAAACCCGCCTATTTGCAGGCGCCAACGGAACACGACGTACAGTTTCCGGGACAAAGAGGCCGCCGTCATGCAGTGGAGCGCGAGACCGAGTGCACTGCAGACCTGCCGCCATAAATGTCGATACAACCGCACACGTTGTTCGACGTAGGTCTTTTCTCACCTGTTGCACAATGCAGCGGTCATCTACTGCTGTAGTTTACCGTCTCGACCATCACCTCTCCTTTCTGCAGCTGAGCCTATTTTTTCAGAGGATTCCCCATGCAGTGAACAGTACTTAACTCCTCGATTACACTCGTCGCACTTCGTCCTTCTTCCAGTTTCCCGATGATTCTACCTCTTGTGATGTCATCCAGGTGTTCATGTTCAGACCGTACCGTAATCAAGAACACCCACCGCACCGTGCAACTGCTTGCTACTGGTACACATTTTCTTTTTCCATTCCTTCAACTGACTCGTGTTGCGCGACCGTCCCCATTCGGAGCTACTGTCTTACTGATCTCACGCCAACTTTTGTGCACGACTTGGAGAATTCTGGTTACGTGCTACCGCGGTTTCATTTATTTCCACCTAGTGGTTAACATGCTTTAAGTTGTACAAAGTATTGTAAGTGGTGAATGCGTGGAGTTCTTCACGTTTTTGAAATAGTCAGTGGAGCAGCAATATGATATGGGAGCAACAGCTACCGTCTTTAGTAGGGAAGGTGAACTCAGGAGCCAACCATGTTTCGTTGGATTGGGAAAGGTAACCGCATGCAAGACGCCCATTCTGGCTGACTCTAGAGTACCGCTCCACCGTTTAATAATGTGGACCTCACAGCTGACATGAAGAGAGTCCAGAATCAACCTGGGCAGAACTGTAACGAAGTTGCCTTGGGGAACTTGAGTTTCAATTTTTGGTATGAAGTCCACGTTGTTGTTGCGACAATCCGCTGCATAAAGTTAGAAAGGAGGCTGGACGGAAATTCTGCTACGATTAGGGTCATGCAGAGGTATTTAGACAATTATTTTCCGTTAATAATTGCACGAATGGAACAGGACAGAAGACAAATAATACTGGTACGAAATACACTGACGTTCAAAATCAAAATGGCCACTGCTCACTGCGAGATACTATGCTGTCAGGTGGCGCTAGTAGTGGAGCAAGGCCGGTGTCACCCCACTGTGCATTATTCACAGATTTATTCAAGACGGTGAATCCTAGATGACGGCGATAGATATGGCAACGTCGCAATCACGTCATGTTCAAATTTTGGCGGGGACATAGGTCAATTGGACTACCTTGACTAACCTAGCCCCCACCCCTTCCCTTCACCGTCCTCTGCCCCAGAAAATGGTTGGAAGTTCAATTACTGGCGGAAAATACGTCACTTGGACTACCTTCACTAACCTAAGTCGCCCAACTGCCACCTCTTCCCAGGAGTTGGCGAGAAAAGGTCTCAGCCTGTGCTGCGCTGCTGGATTTCATATACGTGTGAAAAGGGGGACACTGTACTTCTATCTAGTTTCACCTGACTACCCACTTTCCACAACCGAAACACATGCCCATGGATCATTGTATACAGTAAATTTTGGTAGATTAGCGAATAAGACAAGCAAATATTCTAGTACCAAACGTTTATTAAGTTTTACATTTACATTTGCATACAGAAACCAACTCTTCCCTTATTTTTGGTAGGAGTAGCTTTAATAATGTACAATTTAATTATTAACTTATAACTTAAATTCACATCTCAATCATCTATTTATTTCTCCAGCCAGTAATTTGACAAATACAGAGAAGGTATGTTTCGAACTTCAGTAGTATATATCTAATTTTTTTACCTGTTAACTACCTCACATTCGAGGGCTTTAATTTTTCCTCTTATTTCCTGCATAGCACTGTTGTCATAACACTCCACATCCTCCTGGGTGTAAGCTGCAAGTTCTTCTGCTGCACATTCTTGCAGTATTTCGGTACATAACTTTACGTTCTCAACTTTTGCAAACTAATTGCCATCAAAGGTTGCTATTCCGTCGGTTTTAAGCTCTACAAACCGTTGTTCTGTTGCTAAGTATAAGAAATCGAGCCCAACACATTTCGATATGACGTATCCATTCTTTTTAAGCAGTTCTAAGGAGGTTTGGAGTATAATAAACAGATTTTTCGTCTGTCCTTTAACATAATAAACATGCTCCAGTCGGTTGTTTTCGGCCAGTACTCCAACATATGGCCTCTTACCGCTGCTCTTTACGGTAAATGCTGTTACCTTCTACTCCCGAGCCGTAACTAGATTCCTCCATACACAGTGTTTAGAGCCGTATGTAAACCTGTCTCACACATCCGCTGCAGTCTCTTCCTTTTCCATTTAGCTTATACTCTCCGTTTATAGCAGTTCTCTTCTCTGTATACTCTAATTTTCATTTCTTTACTGCCATGTCTTCCATTTCCAGTTTTCTTTTCTGTGGACATAATACATTAACTGCACTTAAAGGTGTAATTTCTTTAGTGGGGAAATGGTTTAAGTCTGTTTCATACATTTACTCTTTGTCTAAGGACTTGTGGAATAACGTTCCTCGTGTCAACCAATCCTAATTCTGCAATATCTATATGGGACGGTATTGTGGAGAGCAGTGTTCTAGACTGAGAAAAATAAGTTTCTCCTGCTTTAACATAGTACGTCTGCATAATACTTACATTGCCTTTATTCGAGTCAGAGTTAAGAATCTACACATAGTTAATCGGTAGATAACTGAAACTGTATGCAGACAGAATGCAGCTGATAAGCTTTTCTCTGTATGGAGTATCTGGAAGACTGACTTGTACACCTGTCAATTTTCGGGTATTCTTATTACCCCAGTACACAAACTGCAGAACGTTACCAAAAACAACACAACAGCTATTCTGTGCGTTATACGTTAACTGACGCCACATGGAAGCAAGTGGCACAGAGTAGAGTGGAGCACATTGTAAATACTCTTCATTGTCGTTTAATACACGTTAACACTTGTACACAGGGTCGAATACATGACCGATTCTGTAGTATATTGTAGCATCCAACCTGGTAATGCCATGCTCTTTAGCCAAGGAAGACCCTAAAGTTTCTCGTAGTCACATGTCTAAACACTTTAAAAAATGTATAATGTGGTTACCAATATCTTCGTTCACTCCTGGACTCGTGATCTGACATATGAATTTGTTATATATCTTTACAGTTGGAGCTTAAAACACGTTAGACAGCCTATTCTTAATGTCTTATCGTTGTCCACAATCACATTGCAGCTTCCCTGGTGATCTCCTACCATGCAGAAGTCCTGTGTTGATATTAAGTAGTCGCATATCTCAATTTTGTTAAAAATTCCGGCTAAGTCTTGCGTTATGTCCAAATCCTTAAAGTAATACTCATCTACACGTAGCTCTTATAATATTCCAGGGTGCTCCTCCATTAGAACATCCATTTTAACATCAGATGATTTCACTTTATATGGTATAACCACAGGATTTTTATACTCCTTCGAAATAGTTTCCAGTGCTTCCTTGCCGGTTTCGTCCCGTATCCCTCTTGCTGTGACGACATCATTCCCGTGTAGGAGAAAAGGCAGCTTCGCCTTGACACAATGTCTTGCAGTGACGAAATTGGACAATTTACTGCGTAGATAATAGTTAAATCAGCCACACATCTCCTTCTTTAACATTACAGACCGTACTCTTCCTAACAACCTTTAATGACAAATTGTTTGGAAAAGTTGAAAACGTATAGTTGTATGCCGAAATACCGCAAGAATGTGCAGCAAAGGAACTTACAGCTTACACCCAGGAGGATGTTGAGTGTTATTAAAAATCCTGAAAGTTTTATTTATTTATTTACTTATTTATTTTTACAAACATTCAATAAGCGAACTATGAGTGAACCAGCAGACATTAATACGGTAACCGAATTCTTGCCGTAACCGTCCCGGCATGGCATCATTGACTGTGGCAGTCGCTTCCCGTATTCTCTCCCAGAGCTCTGCTACAATACGTGGTAGAGGCGGTACATACACCAGATCTTTAATGTGTCCCCACAGAAAAAAGTCACACAGAGTGAGATCTGGTGATCAGGGAGGACATTTCACGAAAGAGCTGTCCCCTTCTATGGCATGGCCGATCCATCGATGCACCAGCTCCGCGTTCAGGTACCCACAAACTTCACGATGAAAATGGTTCGGAGCCCCATGCTGCTCAAAGATGAACAGAGAGTCCAATTACATTTGAGGCATCAGCCACTGCTGCATCATGTCCAAATAGGAATATCCAGTGACAGTGCTCTCGGCGAAGCAGAATGGATCACACTGTTTCCGAAGTGACAAGGCACAAAACACATTTATCTTTGGGGAATCACGTTCAAATTCAGTGCATTCGTGTGGATGCTTTGTACGCTAGATTCGATAATTATGCCTGTTCACTTTCCCATCACTGGGAAAAGTGGCCTCTTCGATAAAAATTAAGCGATCAACAATGCTGACTATTGGCAAATTACTGGACTACACTGTGGCAGTATACACGAAAAAAAAGCTTTCAGGGTTTCTCTTCAAAATTACATATGTATTATATCTGCAAAATGTTTGGTTCTTGTGAAATAAATAATTGAAAGTGTTCCTAGACTTTATGTACACCCTGTATTGGAGTTTGAAAACATACCTTCCCTGTATTTGTCAAATTGTTGGCTGGAGAAAGAAATAGATGATGCAGATGTGGATTTAAGTTAAAATTAAATTGGACATTATTAAAGCTACACCTAACAAAAATAAGTGAAGAGTTGTTTTCTGTATGTAAATATAAATGCAAAAGTTAAGAAACATTTGGTACTAGAATATTTGCTTGTCTTATTCGCTAATATACCAAAATTCCTGAGACATTTCCTATATACCATGATCCATTGGCATGTATTTTGGTTGTGGAAATTGAGTAGTCAGATGACCTTGAAAAGAGGATGAAACTAGGTAGTTAAAAGTATAGTGCCCCCTTTTCATACCTATATGAGGATTTTGGGGAGGGGGGGGGGAGGATTATGAGGGAACAATAACTTAGGGACAAGTCAATCAAAAGGAAGGATCCTTTTAGCAGAACAGTAGGTTAAGTACCTGTCAGTCAAAGGAGAACAATAGGCTTGCCTCTGAATGCATAACTGCCCCTGATGCAGGCAACCAGAACTAAATTGGCTTGCTCGTGCCAGCTTTGTCCCCCTACTGGAACTGATTACACGTGATGCGGAAAGAGAAATGTATCAGGGAGCACAGATGAATAGGGAACCATTCTAGCGACGATAATTGGCGAAAATGAGAATATCCGCCAACGTAAGTGACACGGACAAAAGGCAGACTGGTGTGGGACCGTGGCTGGGAGCGAGCATTGCGGAAATGGCGAAGGTGGTCGGCCGTCACGAGCTACTATTGTGAGCATCTATGGAAAGTGCTTGAGAATGCTGAAACCACGAGTAGGCGACCTCACCCGGAACACATGGTCGTAGGCTTGCTCGCTCTCTAAAGCGAAATGGGTAGCGACTTATGATAGATGTGATGACAGAGTACAGTGCTGGCACAGCCACAAGTTTTTGGGAGCACAGAAATCAGGGAACACTGTTGAACATGGTGTTATACAGCAATGTGTTCTCATGTTGACACAACAACATCGTCAGTTATGATTACAGTGGGCATGGCGTCATCTAGATCAGTGGATTCAAGGCGCCTGCTGGGATTAATCCCATTCACTGTTAACCCAGGTCGATGGTCGTGTCCAGATAGGCCGCCATGCATGGGAACGGCTCCTCAAAAGATGCAGCACGTCACGGACGCAGGCGGGTGGAAGAAGTAGCCTGTTACGTAATGAGGGACATTCACCTGGGCCTCTGTGAGACCTGCGGCAAAAATCGAAGGTACCGTGACAGCTGTGGGTTACGTGAACATTATCAGGGTCCACATGTAACCCCTTATGCTTGATGTCTTCCTCAGCAACGATGGCATCTTCCAGCAGGATAATTGTACGTGTAACAGGCGAAGAATTGTGGTGCAATGTTTTGAGGAACATGGTACTGAACTCACGTCGATGTCTTGGCAATCAGGTTCGGGTTATCTGAAGCTGATGAAACCCAACGAAACAGGGGTCAGCTCCACGCTCACAAGCCAACCTCCGGTAAATTACTGGTGCTGGGCATCTGGTGCCACAAACCTCTGGAAACCTGTCAATGATTTGTCGAATCCGTGGCACGTAGATGCACTGCCGAATTGCGTTCCAGAAGTGCACCGACACACTTCTAAGTAGATGGTCATAGAGTTTTGGCTCGTCAGTGTACTTCTCACCCGACAACGCACCGTGGCTTGCGAAGTGTTACGAGTGTGAAGGTGTAGATAGTGAGTGCAGCACTTACAGGTTCCGACATAACTGTAGTCAGAAGCGGGACGCAGCGAGTGCACTGGCTCGCTTACGTGCCAATCGTCAGCGTCCGTCAGTTGGTGCCATTAGTGGCGGGCGCCAGGCGGCCGCCACTCTAGCGCCGTGTCAGCAGCGCTAGACAGACGGACGCGCGCAGCCGGAAGTGACGTCGCGGCTGGCCCCTGTTTACGAGGCGCCTCGGCTGAGGGCGCTTCAGCCGCGACGCCTGCAAAACAAGCTGGCGGCGCTCCAGCGCCACCCGGCCCGTGCCCGCCAGACGGCTCTGCTACAGCCACGCCGCACTGCGGACGCCCCGCCAAAAGGGCCGCCCCGGCGTCTGGCGTGCAGAAAGCGCGACGCCGGCCGGAGCACGCGGCGGGAAGCCAGCCGGCCGCCGGGGGCCGCTCCCGCTCCAGTAGGCGCTGCTGGCGCCTCGCTCTGCGCCCGTCACTCACTCTCCGGTGTCGCCATTCGTTTCCCCTGCTTCTGAATCGAACTGAGAGCCTAAGTAGATTGGGGGCGACGCGTCATAAAAACAGCGCGCTTCGATGGAGAAGAAGTGACGGAATTCTGTTACTTCCGGTGGAAATCCCGGCTGTCTTCCAGTGACAACGACACGGGGCCGGGGTTCGCTATTAGAGTGACGAATGCTGGAAAAAGTGTGCGCACATTTTTGGCTACGTAGTCACAGAGCCACCTCGTTTGAGTTTAGCTTTCGGTTACGTTGAGCATAATTGTCATTCGTGTTTCTGATGACATCGACACAGGCTGAAGTTCTATGGGCCCGGAGTATTAATGCCACTCATTTTTTCAGATTCCGAACGGCGTCCTTGTGCTACGACAAATGTCGTATAAAATTCGCTAAATTCCGTACGGTGAACGAGCCATTTCTTACAAGCCATCCACGGAAGAAAATAAAATAACCGAACCGCTACGCAGCCTTGCGGAACATGACACGCAGAAACGTTTTGATCGGCAGAGTGAACGAGTGCCGATATCTGTAAATCAGACTTGTCCCTCCCTGAAGGCAGATATCAATAACCGAACGTTTTTCTTATGCACACAGATTTTACACTATCACTTTCATTTTTCTTGTGTTAGACGATATTTTACAGTGGAAAGCAAAGTGGAAGCATAGCACAGGGTACCATTTCATTGGTAGAACATAGATAACGGATTCCTTAGTTTTAACTTCAAATGAATTGAGGAAGTGAGTGGCAGCTGTTTCAGAGTTGTTACATACAATAACGCTCTGTAGTACGACTAAACGGTACCATTAAAGATTTCCTGACTTTTTTTCACGCTAGAACAGTTCATAGTTATTAACAGTCAACAGTCGTAACTACACGAGGGACGTCCACAGGGAAGGAAACTAAAACAATCGAAACTCTTTTTTTAAGAAACACGCACACGAAATAATATGATATGTAACTTGTTATGAATAGAGGGAACTACAATCGCCTTGCCATAACTGTGTTCTGGCATACGACTTACCGGAACTGCAACAGAAGAAATATTACCTCACTTTATTACGTGAACGAAAAGATTTACTTAACTTGATAAAGTCCTTTGCAACTGTCATTGACTGTTAAAGTACCACTAGATGCACTTGTTCTCTCAAAGTAGTGTCTTCAACATTTACAAACGTACATTTTCACCTGAGACTTGAATAAATCTGTAGTCTTACTCACTGATGTTGACCGCTTCAGCTGAGCCCACAGACAGGGCAGTGGCGCCTCCTTGCTCGGCTCCGCACTGACCTCCACGTGAGGGCGCCGCTGCCTTCGTCGCCACTGTGGACTGCAGTGACGCGTCGCTAGTGGCTGTTGTGCTAGTGACGTGAGTCTGCTGTCTTCGAAGTGGCGCCGCGATCGTATAACTTATTATTAAAGACTGAATTCAGCTGTCGAATTTTACATGCCATTATTTAAAAATTAATCTCGTTATTACGACGATGAGAACTATCACTTTCAGATGCACCGTGTTCGGAGTGCGTGAGTCTCATTCAGTATCTAATTCATTATAGCTCTACATTTACAATTTTGTTTTTGTGTTACGAAATTGCAACCACTATAATCGCTTCATTTACCAGTCTTTTCCTCCGAATAACATGAACAGTTTCCTTAAATGTAGATTAATGACTTAACAACCCTGACTTCAAACCAGCTACTTTACAAGCCGCCGGTCCTACTAAGAAAAATTATTGCAACCATTCAGAAGACAGTAGGCACAATTTTCATCTTACTATAGCTAGTGCGTTACTGCAGATGCGAATCTCTAGTTAGCATTTACACAAAGAAGACAGTTGAATCTCATTGGTTTCCATTTTCCATTATACGTCAGTTTCTATTCTGCTACACTCTCTGACACCCAAATATCTCTGCTGCGTGATGTGGATGAAACTAGTGGCGTCTTCCACATGAAAGACGTGTCACAGAAAATGAAAATAACAGCATTATTTTATAGTGCCTTGTGTGAATGTTAAAAGATTTATTGATGTTTTGTTGTAGTAGCGGTGAAAACTACTCTTACGTGTGATTTTATGCTCGTACCAAGTCACAACCATGTGGTAGCGACTTACATGTGAAGTCACTTTCGAGAAGAAGGGAAAAGATCTGTTTGGGACCCTCTTCATCATGAGTAATTTGTTCGTATTCTGATATCGTGCGTCATGATATATAAAGAGGAAGAAATCGCCGCTCATGACCTTTTAGTAGTAGCTATAACTGTGTAATCCGAGTATGAGGAGAAACTATTACCCGTCTGCCGGTTGCGGAAACTGATATCAGTCAGCTGACACTGCTGCATTAGTTAGGGGCAGATCTGTATCAGTTGCATCTGTTGCAGAACGGAGGAGGCATCCACTAGAGTTAAAATTGACGTTGATAGCTTTTCTGCGTTAAATTCTGAGGATATGAAGGGATCTGCATACTACCACGAAAGACCTTCCTCTTGGAAGGTTTTCGAATGATTATGAAGCGGCGTAAATTGTAAATGGTTTTTCTTCAGTACTAATGTCGTTTTCGCCATTTGTAAATTCGGAAGCGGCGTTGGTGAAGAGTTTATTCCTGAAATTATAATGATATTTCTTTCCAATTAGGGGCAAAGTGGCGGCATGTAGTAGAAATAAAGCGCATATGATTTAGGACTTTTTTTGTACTCAGTATCTAAATAAACTTTGAGTTAATATGAAACAAGTACGTTTGACATATGATTGAAATTACATAACTGACAGTAATCTGTTAGAATCGGAATGGCATTTGAACGTGTATTTTATCTCGTCGCTTATGCGCTTTGCTGTGTACTGAACTTTTCTCACTGCGAGAAAGTAATTTAATTTAGCTGCGAGAATGTAAACTGTCAATAACCCAACCAAAACTGCATGAATTTACGTAACACAAAAAGCGAGTCTAATGTAACATTATTGATTTGAAATTGTCCCTGATAATAAAACAAACTTGATCAATTTAAAAATAATGGTCACTGTGCTTAATGAATGCTATCCCTGAAATAATAAAATTTGTTATCTTTACCTGGGCTATGGTAACGCTCTTCGCACTGTACTTTAAATCGTCTAGTTAGCAAACAGCTATTCTGCACCGCTGTTGCTTAGCATATATTTTAATTAAATCGAATATGAATGATACAATAAATTCTTGAGAAAAATGGTTAATCAAAAGTGACCTGGATCTGGGAACTAGTATTGACTTGGGGTAAATAACAATATGGCACTAACTTTAAAACTTGTATTTTGACTCTTTGAAAATTGATAATGCTCACAATCAACACACTCAAACTGATTATACATTAACAATTAACTTTATAAAATATCGTTGGATGTGAGTGCTTTACATTGTCTCTATCGTCACTTATGAATACGCGCATTGCATTAATAACAAAACGACATTCTTTACCTCAATTATTTCCAAATTCTGTTGCGATTCCTTTTACAGTTAGCAAACATCATAGTATCTTGCAAACAAAAAAATTATTACTGCTCATAGCGAATAAGTATACATCCAGCACACATTAGATGCAACACATCTTTTCACCTGAGAGTTCTCCACGTATCACTAGATCTGAAGCTGCTCTAGCACATTACCCGTTAACACTGTGAATCAGCGATCACTGTTGTAGTATCCTACATTTACCCACCTGTGGTACAACATAGTATTTTGTTATAAAGCTTGAATTAATTTACCCTGTGTATATACCTTTCAAACACGCAGCATAAAAAGTTCATTGATGGTATCGTCAGGAACATGCAATGTTTCTGAGTAAGAGATATTTACGAAATTTAGGGTTGACGCAAGGAATGGTGCAAAAAAGTTTCCGTAAGAAATGTTATATCTAATGAGATACGACAGAATTCCGTAGGCAGTGTGTCGAAAGCGTTACATTATTATCTGTGAAATAAGCGCCAATCAAAGATGAAGGAAACAGAAACATTTTACAGAATAACGAAATCCTTACGAGAGAGGAATAGCTAAGACATCTTGACGAATATGATCACGAGTGCCTCTTTCTCGATCTGGCTGTAATTTCTTTGCTCCCCTGCCAAAGTCTTTTAAGTGAATGCAGTTGGTCCCTCAGAAACTTGATGCCCGGCGCTTATGTCATGTTTAACATATTGCAGCGTGTCAGCAACTGTGAAATGTACAGCAAATAAACAATTTTTTCAGCCTTCAGTTGCAAGGTAATTTTACTCGTTTACCTAGGTTTCGATTCCAGTAATGGAATCTTCTTCAGAACCTGTAAATTAAACCACATACGGACATATATTACTCACTAAAATGCATTATCAGTCTAATGATTGTATAATGAAGAAATTGTGATACTTACAAAAAATAAAATATGCTTGGTAATGACACATAGTTGCTAAGGCCTTTTTATGTTAAAGACATTTTATGCTTAGCAGGCATGGTTTTGACACTAATTTTTAGTTACTGTAGCGGGGCTACGCCCTCTTACTATAATATTTAAAGGAAAAAAAATAATTTATACTTTGGCTTTGTAGTTTGTTCTCAGGTAAATTGTTTAATGTTGCTATACCAATAGATAGGTTTGTCCAATTGTAGGACAGCTTTCAGTCACATTTTGTTTATATGTATATTTGCTCTAAGTAATTTTGAGACAGTTTGTCTCTCGCGCTTGCGCTTGCGCTTGCGCATGCGCTTGGCCGCGGCCGAGCCTCGCCGCGTAACTGCTCACGACGCCTAGTTTTCGAGCCGCATACGTGTGGTCCTGATTTATGGCCGGCGCAGCTCCGTCTACGTTCGCCCTAATGGTTTTAATTTTGACTGACATAATCTTATGATTATGCGTCTTTAATGTTTTAATTTTTAATCTGTGACATGGCCAGTGTTTGGCTCACAAAATAATTTTATTTTTTGTAAGTATCACAATTTCTTCATTATTCAATCATTAGACTGATAATGCATTTTAGTGAGTAATATATGTCCGTATGTGGTTTAATTTACAGGTTCTGAAGAAGATTCCATTACTGGAATCGAAACCTAGGTAAACGAGTAAAATTACCTTGCAACTGAAGGCTGAAAAAATTGTTTATTTGCTGTACATTTCACAGTTGCTGACACGCTGCAATATGTTAAAGATTTGTAAATTTGTACCTGCCGAGGCAAGTAAAGCAGCTAACAGATATATGGACATAGTGTATAAAATACTGAAAACAGGTATGGCAATATCTTTCATTAACCAATGCAAGCTGTCAAATGTAGTACCTGATTTTGTAAATGGCTATATTAATAACAAAGTTTGTAATAAGTCCCCTGGTCTTAAAAGGAAACTCGTACACCAGATTTTAAATGAAAGAAGTGCTGAGTTGTACTTCAAGAAAGACAGCCTGAATGAAGAAGCTTATGAACTGTATCTTGAACTTTCAAAAATTTTTAAGACTACCTATAATTTTCAAATTGATTCGTTTTGGATGCATATTAGTTTATGGTTAGCAAACCGTAAAACCGAAATTAGTGTTAGACATGAAAGAAAGCTAGCCAAATTATTAAAATGTGTTGAGGTTTCTGGCGTTCATAACACATGTAAAGGGGCGGCCGCCCTAACCCAATTTTACGAACGCGTAGTGAATAAGACTAATATTTGTTTCTCCAAAGCTGGGAACGAGCTTTTATGTAAAGGTTTCAAGTTTAATGTACAACCTAAATGTACTTCTCAAAGTGTAGAAAATTTAATTGTCGGCCTCAAAGTTGGGCTTGATTGTTGTAAAATAGCAAAAAATGCGCAAACAAGAATAGCTTATGACGCCTGTAAAATTGTCCAAAAAGATTACTCTGTTCAAAATCCTGTTTCTACTGTACATCAAACGTTGAAGAGCATTAATCTTAAGCTTAAAAATAATGAAGCACTGATAACTAAGGCCGATAAAGGCAATTCCCTAATTATCGCCCACAAAAGCGAATACATCCGTAAAACGGAAATGTTTTTTGAGGAAAATGGCATCGTGCCAATCGAGGTGGACCCCACACCCGTGATCCAAAAAGAGATAAGGTCGGCTCTTAGCGGTACAAAAAAGTTAATCGGCGAGTTTTATAAAAAATGCCTTATAAACATGAATCCGAAACCACCTATTTTGAGAAGCCAGTTTAAGGTTCATAAAATTTCCCATCCCATCCGGCCGATCGTTGACAGTACCAAAAGTGCATACCACAAACTAGCTAGGTTCCTGCACCGTAAATTGAAAGAGAATTTTGTGTTTGAAAAAAATTGCTCCGTCAAAAATTCGGTAGACGTGGCCAGCAAACTTAAAACTTTAGCCTGTTCCGACATCACAAAACTCGTATCATTTGATATTAAAAATTTATACACTAATGTACCTGTTGAACAGACGATGGACATTATAGAAACCAATTTGCGATACCATAAAAAATTATCGGCCCCTGAGATCGATGAACTAATGGTTGTGTTACGCACCACCCTCAAGTACAATTATTTCTCTTTCAATAATAAAATATATTCGCAACCCTGTGGTCTAGCTATGGGCAGCCCGTTAGCTGGTATCATGTCAGATATTTTTATAAACTCAATGGAGCAGATGTTTTTTCGGAATTATCCAGATTTGGCAAATAATATAATATTCTATGCGAGATATGTAGATGACTTGCTGTTTGTGTTTGAAGGTTCCCATGAAGAGCTAGAACTGTTATTTACCACTTTCAATAACCTACATGAAAAAATCAGTTTCACGCAAGAAAATCAGACAGCTGATAGGACCTTAGACTATCTCGATCTGACTCTATCCATTATTGGCAACAAAATAGATTTCAAAATTTTTCGGAAAGCAACCTATTCCGACATCATCATTCCAGCTGATTCCACCCATCCTCAGACCCAAAAAATTGCCTTTTCTCACTCGAGTATCCATCGAGCTCTTTCCATTCCGATTTCGCCAATCAACTTACAGAACGAATTAAAAGTCCTCGAAAACATCGCTCAGAATAATGGATATAATCCCAGTATAGTGAGACAGTTGTTCAATAAAAAAACACGAAAGAAGACTACCACCCTTTCCAGTTCAGATACTCACAATCAACACCAGGCAACGAAATACATATCAGTTCCCTTTATAGGTAACATATCCTATAAGGTAGGTCGTCTATTAAAAAACCTAGGGTGTAAAGTTTCATACTCTACCACCAACAACCTCAAAAAGAACCTAGTTCATTCTCTGGATAAAGGTAATGATAAATCATCGCTATCAGGTGTATATAAAATCACGTGTGCTGAATGTCCTTCTTATTACATTGGACAGACAGGAAGGGCCCTGTCTGTTAGGTTTAAAGAGCACCTGCCGACAAAAAGCTGTGATGGAACTCGAGGATCTACATTTGCTGAACATCTGGTCCAAAAGGCGCATGCTCCCAAGCCTCTAAAAGACGCAGAGCTTTTGCATAATGAAGTAAAGGGATGTAGGCTAGACACCCTCGAAGAATTGCAAATTTTTAAACATCTTAGTATTGATAGGGACAACTTACTTAATGATCAGCTGCAATTAAAAAATAGAAGTTATTTCGAAGGATTTCAATCTTTACTTCAGTGGAGTTGACCCACAGTCCGCCTCGAATGGCCGATGCTGTTTCCCTATCTGCTTTGTCTCTTTATTATAATGTGTAAAGTTCAAGATTTGTATTTCGTTATATGCTTGGTAATGACACATAGTTGCTAAGGCCTTTTTATGTTAAAGACATTTTATGCTTAGCAGGCATGGTTTTGACACTAATTTTTAGTTACTGTAGCGGGGCTACGCCCTCTTACTATAATATTTAAAGGAAAAAAATAATTTATACTTTGGCTTTGTAGTTTGTTCTCAGGTAAATTGTTTAATGTTGCTATACCAATAGATAGGTTTGTCCAATTGTAGGACAGCTTTCAGTCACATTTTGTTTATATGTATATTTGCTCTAAGTAATTTTGAGACAGTTTGTCTCTCGCGCTTGCGCTTGCGCTTGCGCATGCGCTTGGCCGCGGCCGAGCCTCGCCGCGTAACTGCTCACGACGCCTAGTTTTCGAGCCGCATACGTGTGGTCCTGATTTATGGCCGGCGCAGCTCCGTCTACGTTCGCCCTAATGGTTTTAATTTTGACTGACATAATCTTATGATTATGCGTCTTTAATGTTTTAATTTTTAATCTGTGACATGGCCAGTGTTTGGCTCACAAAATAATTTTATTTTTTGTAAGTATCACAATTTCTTCATTATTCAATCATTAGACTGATAATGCATTTTAGTGAGTAATATATGTCCGTATGTGGTTTAATTTACAGGTTCTGAAGAAGATTCCATTACTGGAATCGAAACCTAGGTAAATGAGTAAAATTACCTTGCAACTGAAGGCTGAAAAAATTGTTTATTTGCTTATGTCATGGTCTGAAGCACCCGCAGCAACAGTGAGCATTTTGTTCGGATCACGTGTCGTAGGATATTTGGCGTTAAGCAAACAATGTTTTGATTTGTTACGCGTGTGTTGCCACTCATTATTCCAGTTCTATTTGGTGCCTTTACGTAACTGTTTACGAAGTGTTTCACTGATGATAGTTACGTGGGGGAGAACCTTCCGACACTAATTTGTCATAATGCGGAAAATAATTGCTTGATGTCCTTACGATCCGGAAGGTTTTTAATGACATCCGTGAGATGCAGCGTCGGTTTAATGCAGTGATCAGACAGTATGTGACCACAGAATTGCTCTTCTTGTTGAAGGAAGATGCACTTATCTTTGCACCATTTCAAATTTGCTCCTTATAGATTCTTGAAAACGAATTCAAAATTCTATAAGAGTTCTTGTGGAGTAGTGCCTTGTACAGTTATGTCGGCAGGAAACTTCACAGGATAGTTCACAGTCTCCAGAGCTTTCTGAATTAATTGTTCTATGTAGCGCCACAAAAAGTCAGTCTGGAGGCTATTCCAAGTCGCACCCTTTTGTAACGATAGAGGCTAAGTTGACTATTTCTTTTCATACACTGATCAGCCGGAACATTATAATCATTGACCTGCTGTCAATATAATCCCGCCCAGATGAGAGCGGCGTTACCTGGCGAGGATTGACAGGTAGTCAAACACACGCACGGTGCATGTAATATGAGTGAGTGTGGTATCCCTGTGTAGAACGGGAAGGCGCGCTATCTATCTGAGTTGGACCGAGGGCAGATTGAGATAGTCCGGAGGCTCGGTACAAGATTTCCGGGAACTCCACGACTCTTCGGGTGTTCGAGGAGTGCTGTGGTGAGCGTCGAGCGTCCTCGGCACGTTTCGAAACAAAGGTGGAACCACGTCCAGACATCTTGCGGTTGGACGGGCACGCCTCATAACTGGTGTCGGACGTCATAGGCTGGGAAGACTGGCAAAACATGACAGGCGGCGAACTGTGGCGGAACTGACATCAGACTTTAATGCTGGGCAGAGTACGAGCGTGTCTGAGCACCCACTGCACCCAACGCTCCTAATGGTGGGCCTCCGAAGCGGACGACCCACGCATGTGCCAGTGTTAACAGCACGGCATCGACAAATGGGCGCGTGCACGTGACCTTGACGCAGTGATAGGGCCCTCCAGGGTATAACGAATCCCTATATATTCTTCATCATGCCGATGTGAGTGTACGAATCCGTCTTCTTCCAGGCAACTCTTCCTTGACACCTGTATTGCGGGACGGAAACAAGCTGTGCGGTGGCTCCATTATGCTCTGAGGAACATTCACATGGGCATTCACATGGGCAATGCACCTTGAGGGCCAAGGAGTATCGTACGTTGCATGACACTGGTTCATGATACTCATGTTTCCCTACGGCAGTGGTGTTTTTCGACAAGACGATATGTCATGTCACAAGCCAGGAACGTGATGGAATAGTTTGAGGAAGACAGAGGCGAGTTCCAGTTCATGTGCTGACCCTCTAACTGACCAGATCTGAACTCGATCGAACACATCTGTGGTGTCACATCCTTCCAGCGACTCGCCAGGGCCTCATTGCTCCCATGCCACGACACGTCGCAGCTGTTATCCGTGCCAAAAGTGTGCGTACCGTCTATTAGCTAGATCTTCATAATTTTCTGGCCAATCAGTGTTTATCTCTGTGTGACTTCGTACAAATGGTTTTGCAAACATGCTTCTTTATGATTTTGACAACGTGCAATCCACCAGCCAGTTTTGACAACGCCTACTGTTTGGAAAGCATCGCTCATTGGGTAAGAATCATCTACCTGCCTGAGGGCCACCGGCGAGGGTGAAAAAGCATTGTAGCCCACGAGGCAAAAATACTCTTTATTCACACGATATTTAAGTATAAGAGAATTTAGTCACTTGCAACCACAATTACACATAATTTCAAATCTTTACGAAATTTTTCTCGCTGACAACCCCCACATAATGACGAGAGGATGAAATTTACTGCTTACTACATTTTCGCCGTTCATGCAGTAAAACTACCGGGTGAAGCATGACATTTAATTTATTACTTCCTTACTACTGACTGTATTCGTGACACATTTTACAATAGTATTTACATATACGACTGAATATACCACCAAAATTATATCATCGTCGGTATACGGTTGAGGACATGCATGAAAAGCCGTCGAGTCATGCATGGTGTTTAAATTTATTACTCCTTTGCTGCTAACTCTATTCACGAAACATTTCACATACAGTATCCATCTGTGTCGCCGAATGTATCTAAACAATACATATTTCTAGAACACATAGTTCAAGAGATATAACTTCAAATACTGATATGCGTGAAAAACTGCCGCATCATGTATAACGTGTTGACATTCAGCCGTGGTAAAAATTGCTGTTTTGAAGAGCACGCCACAGCGCGTAGTGTGAAGCAGTCACCCTCCATTTCTGGCGGTGGCGCCGCTGTGGCAATCGCAGCTTTGGTGTCTCCCTCTTCTAGTAAAGGGGGAAGGTTGCCTGTTTACGCGCATTTAAGGGGCGCTGTGAGCTCGCCAGTCGCTGAGTCTGGCTCAGCCTCTCGTCCCCAGCTTGCTAGTCGCTCTGCCGTCCGCATTTGTTAGGCAGTTAGTGTCTGTTTGTCGTTCGGAGTGCTAGTATGTCTGTCGTTCGGATCAACCTTTAAAGCCGGCAAAATGAGAGTCTTTCCACTCCGCCAGTAAGAGAACTCTGCGAGTGGTCGCCCGGTCGGGGCTTAGTTCCTGCATGTGAGTCTGCACGTTAGGCCGCCAGTCAGCTCGAGTTTGCTCAGGCAATGGTCGTTGGCGGTTGGATCGATCGGTTGGTCGGTCGCGCACTGAGACACAAGATGACCTGTCGGTCTTGAGCGTTGGCGCATGAGAAGTCGCCACGTGAGTCCAGTGGGCCGCGGCGTATAGCGAGGGGTAGTGACTTCGCGGTCGACACGAGAGCAACAGGAGTCAACCTACGACATCGGTCTGGCCGGTGCGAGATGCGACGCCGTGAGACGGAAGATCGGCGCGCCTTCCTGCGTCCGTTGAAGCGGCTGGCAGCGGACGGTTCGGGAGAGCGATTTGGGGATGCTGCTCCAGGTCTGCTCGAGAAATCGCACTTTATTAGAAGTTAAGTGATTGGTGATATTTTGTTTGATTGACTCTTGTTAAATTCTACTTGTTTTCTTGGTGAGGTCACCAGCCGTTTTGCTTTGGGGTCGTCCCACCATTCTTCTCCGTTTGCCCACACACGGGAAGGTGGTTGTTTCTAAATTGGGTGATCCTTATTTCCCTTGTGGAGTAGGGGCGGGTTAGAGCAACCTGCGTTTCGAGCTGTTCGGTAATCTCCCTATGAATCTAATGA
This sequence comes from Schistocerca cancellata, assembly GCF_023864275.1. Classification (NCBI taxonomy): domain Eukaryota; kingdom Metazoa; phylum Arthropoda; class Insecta; order Orthoptera; family Acrididae; genus Schistocerca; species Schistocerca cancellata. The sequence goes on along the minus strand of NC_064631.1, from coordinate 10,370,641 downwards.
ATCTACCGTACGTTAGTAGCTTCCTCTGTCATGTTTTTATTGCTTTGCCTGGTACCTGAAACATGTTTTGATCCTTGCAAACTTTGATATTATTGCCTATGATCTTGAGACACAGTATCTGCGTACTGTAGAGCATCTTAACTATTGTTTGGACAACATTGTAGAATTTTATATAAGATTGCATTTCAGCGGCTTTTATTTAAATGATCATTTTAGTATATAAAGTTGCCACCCTACCACCGTAAGACTTTACTTATAAGTTAAAATCAAGTTGCACCTTCGGTGGCAAGGTTAATATTTAATTGTTAGTGTTTTGTACCATTTCCATCCCTCCTACGGGGGGTGCATAGTTTGTGTGCTTGTGTAAATTGTTAAAACTCTTAGTTTAAAGTTATCTGGTGTGTTGCAGATTTGCACCAGTGTAGTCTTTCAGAGGCTGTTGTGAGCGGTCGTAACTACGGTCGTGTCAAAAGAAGTGGCAAGGTTCTCTGCCCGAAAGCTCATACGGTCAAAACTTGTTTCTTTCTGCCTCTGAATAAACTGTAACTTTGAGATTTAGAGGGTGCTTTCTGATTGTAATTTTAAATGTTTCTTTAAAAAATGCTTTTAGCTACTATTAAAGTGAATAAAATTCCCATTTGCTAAAAGGAATTTGGTTATGATTTCATCAGTTAGTCCCTGGCAACTACTTCCTTGCTTACATAGCGTGATTAAATGTGTTAATGTTCTTGATGAATCGCTAGTAAATAAAATAAATTCTTCAGAGTATTCTTTGAAAATAAATCACGTTCCTGACTTCTTTGCTACTACATCTATTCAAGACACGTTTTGTAGATAGTAGACACATATAGCACTGAATGTACTTGCAAAATTATATCATTGTACGATCCATAGTTCACAATATACAATGTCATAAACAATGAGTTGCGTGAAAATGAAACTGCAGGGCGAAACTCACTAGAGATACAGGTGAAGTACGCGTACAGATACGCCTGAAATATTTTAAATATATCTCAGATATATTTGGTATGTGCATACACGCCCAAAGCTACGAGAGCCCTGGAACGATATCTGTCAACTTTGGTACGCGTATCAGTTATGACACGGAAAGAAATGCTGTGTTGATAAGAACCACCAGCCTTCTACTGGGATGGATGTCGTAACGTGTAGTGTGAGGAAAGGGGTGAAGAGATGGACAGACAGAGAATGGGAAGAAAGAGATTGGCAGACAGGCATGGAACGTTCGAGTGGAAGAGATAAACAGTGAGAGCGGGAGAGACAAATGGAAAGAGAGAGGGGAGACGAGTATGATGGACAGAGACACAGAAAGAGATGTGGACGAGGAAGAGGAGATGAGGGAGGTGGACAGAGAGGGGGGAGGAGGAAGTTGAGTAGAAAGGGGAAGAGGAGATGATGGATAGAGAAAGGAAAGAGGGATAGGAGGAGGAGGAGGATGATATAGAGAGTGGAGAGAAGGAAATAGGCAAAGAGAGTAAGGAGAAAGAAATAGAGTGGGAAAGGAGGAGATGGAAATATTGGGATGGAGAAGATCGATAAAGTAGGAAGGAATAGATGGACTGAGGGGGGAGGTGCAGATTGATAAGGAAGACATGGGAGGAGGAGATGGACAGAGAGAGGGGCAGGAGGATATGGACATAGACAGGAGGGAGGGAGGGGGGGGGGTTGAAGTGATGTTCAGAGAAAGGGATGGAAGAGATGGAGAGGGGAGTGGATGGAGGAGCCACATAGATTCTGCTGTCAGCTATTAATCATCCAAGGCGCTGGTGGGGTCGAAATTTCCCTCTGACTGGAATTCTGTCCTGAATGGCGTTTGGTGGCCTCTACACTGATGAGCCAGAACATTATGAGCACCTACTTAAAAGCGTGTTGGTCCATCTCTGGAAAGCAATTCATAAGTGATATTGTGTGGCATGGGTTCGACAAGTACTTGATAGGTTCCCAGATGTTTGTGGCACCAGATGCCTACGCGTAGGTCACCCACTACCCGTAATTACGGGCGGTTGATTTGTGGGTGCGAAACTCACTGCCGATAGCGCGCCAGTTGGCTTACGTAGGATTCAGATTATCCGAATTTGGTGGCCAAGATGTCGCCGTGATATCACTATCGTGTTCCTCAAATCGCAGCACGATTGTGGCCTTGTAACACGGGCAGTTATCGTGCTGGAATATCTGATCGCTGTTGCGGAAGACATCAAGCATAAGTGGCTTACATGTGGCTCCTAATAATGTTCACAGCCCACAGATGTCGTGGTGCCCTTCACTGCCACCGAGGTGAATGTCCCCATGATTTGACGCTACTCCTACCGGTCGCCTTCGCCAGAATGACGGTGTATATGGAGACGACTATCGACCCAGGTTAACCAACAAATGTGATTCAACCGACCAGCGACAAAATTCCATTGGTCCGAGGAGCAGTATCTACGATAAAGTGACGATTTTGTTGGATCAACATATGAACACGTAGCTGTGGAGCACCATGTTCCACATTGTACGCTGAACGGCGTGTTCCAAAAAGCTTCTGCCTGCACCAGCACTGTACTCTGTCGTCAGATGTGCCACAGATCGGCGCCTGTCCTGCTTTAGAGAGCGTTCTGTGATGAGGTACAGATGTCCAAAGTCTTGTAGTCTACTCGTGGTTTCAGCATTGTTCAACCACTCTCCTAGATGCCTAGGGCAGTAGCAACGCGAACAGCCGACCACCTTCGTCGTTCCCGAGATGCTCGCTCCAAGTCAACTGGGCCACAACAGTCTAGCTTTTGTCCACGTCGCTTAAGTCGGCGGATTTCCACATTTGCCCCACTTATTGTATCCAGAATGCTTCCCTATTCGTCTGCATTCAGCTCAAGTACTTCTCTTACCGCGGCATGTGCCCTCGGCGCCACCAGGCAACATACAACCTCTCGGTGGGCAGCGGTCATAATGATTTGGTTCGGCAGTATATATACTGCATTTCGGATATTGGCTACAGATGGTACGTGACTGAGTCACATCCAACGTCTAGTTCGCATTCTGATACCTTTACATCCTTAATGCGTATGACCACATACTAGAACGGCGAAACGTAATGTCACTTATTGCCTCCATCTACGTTATCAGCGTTTACCATTAGTATCCATGGAGATAGAATATCCAACCAAGGTTTCATGGACAGCGACGGCTGGTCTGCGATATGCCGGCAGCCATGAAATGTTCGGCACCATCCTCTCACGAACAGCCAAGGGTACGTTCTGCAACAGCAACTCTTCGCATGAACCTCAAATACCGGTGGCTATTCAGACGGCCAGGTAAAAGATATGGCTCGTCCTCCTTGTAAACATGTTAGTTGTAAATATGCTCGAAAACAGTAAAGCGATAGCGAATTTTACTTCCATATCTCCTTAAACTGGCTTCTCCGATCCCACGTTCCCTACCTCACATTGTTCAGTGGAGCATCCTCTATATCCTGTTAAATTTTTGCACGCTGTTGCGGAAACACCTTGTATTTAAAATCATCCAGGGAAACACGACATGCGGTAAATGTGATATTTTTCCAGTGGTGGCTTATCAGTGTACAGTTTGGGTGCTCGCAAATTTTTACATTCAGATAAATCTGACAGTGTGAAATAGCATCTCCTGTATAACAATTATGATTATGAATAAAATTATACAACTGATACTACTGCCAATAGAAAGAATAATAATAATAATAATAATAATAATAATAATAATAATAATGAAAGAGGCAGATATAAAACAAGATGAAATTCAAGACAGAAAATTATTTAGGCAAAAAATTCATGACTGGGTAACTGGTCAAGCTGAAAAACCAAAGAAAACTGGAACCACATGGTCTGATGAAAGGAAAAGAGCTCATTCCGAGAGAATGAAAACAATTTGGGCAGAGAGAAAGTCTAAAAGAAAATAACTGAATGCCCCGTGATTGTACTTCGCGTGGTCCAGTAGGGCCCAAACGTGAATGATAATAAATAGTAATAATAATATGCGTAACTTGACTGACGAAAGAAAGAATTGTTCTTATGGAATTTTGTACATAATTAAGTACAGTTTAGGACAAGAGCGAAGTAATGTATAAGCTTTCGCTGCTCACGGTTTCGCACTTTTGTGTTAGTGGGAGTTTTCGTGCCTTTTTATTTTTGCGACAAATTTACAAAACCGTTAACACCTGTATTCCTCCACGAATTATCTTCCGAGCTGAAACTTAGACATTCTTACGCTGCACACTCACAACCAGTTATTGTGCACTTCATTGTTAAATGTTCGCTTGTAGTCGCGCTTATTTGATTTCGTCACTTTCTCGATCAGCGGGTCTGGTCTGGCCAGCCATAGTTCTCTTGGGGCTAACTTCCCCTGATAAGTTAGATTCAACAGAGTTCATGTTGACACTGCAGACGAAAGCCATAAATAAGCAACTCCAAACACAAATTTCCATTTGTGGAAATGATTAAATTGAAGGAATACAGTCCACGAACCTACTACGGTGTCGTAGCAGGCGGAGAGGTGATACTCCGACGTGGCGCGTCCCAGGTGGCGGATAGGGGGGTCCTCACCGGCTTGCCGGCGGACTTGAGCGAAATAAAATAGCTCTCGCGGACCAAACACACAACATCAAGAAATCCATTAGTGTCTGTTCTGGTATCCAGCGACTAGTGGTCTGCGTCTGTTTACCTAGTTGGTGCGGCAGTGAAATATGGCTTGATCTCAACAATCAAGTCTGCAATTACCGTGATCTTGTTAAAGGTCACCACAACCAACTTCAACTTGAAGTAATCATGATGGAACAAATGGAAAGAAATCCGCTACCCCAGGCCCCAGTCAACGGACTGGACTTTCCTGGTCATCGGATTCTGGGGGACCAGGAACATCATGAGGAGAAGAGTCGGAGCTTCTTAAAACCTCTTCGCAAGCACTACCTTGGCACTCTCAATGCAAACACTCTGTTCAAACTTGGAAAACTAAAACAACTGACAGACATGCTAGATAAATTTCACATCAAAATTCTTGCCATTCAAGAGACGCGCTTCGTAGATGAAAACCATTTCGATACAGAACATTGCAGGATTTACAAAGGTAAACCTGCTGTCAGAAGAGGAACACCATTATTGTTTGGTACAGGGTTTGCAGTACACAAATCAGTCATGGATAACATCATAGACTTCAATTCAATATCAGAACGTATCTCGACACTGTCCTTCAAATCAGGTAATAAAGCATACACAATTATCAACGCACATGCACCTACAAATGACCATAACAGAAAGAAGCCACAAGAAATTGAAGACTTCTGGGAAGACATGGAGGAAGTAACTAACAACGTACCAGAAAGACATGTGAAAATTCTAATGGGTGATTTCAATGCGCAGCTTGGTATGGAGAGAAAATTCAGAGAAATAACAGGCCCATACTCAGCACATATTCGCACGAACAGAAATGGGGAACACCTCATAAAATATTGTCAAAACTTTAACCTCAAAATCATGTCAACACAATTTCAAAAACCAAGACGAAAACTTACAACATGGAAAGCACCCAACACAGTGTGGGGAGAATTTCAGATTGATCATGTGGCCATATCCAAGAAAAATTCGCGGGAAATTCTAAATGTCAGAACACGTAAAGGAGTCTTCGAGTCTGATCATTATTTGCTACAAGTTAAGATTAGGCCAATCCCAAGACTGAAACAGACAGCGCAAAACAAAATAGTCAAACCTGATCCGGAATACTTGAAGATAAACAGGGATAAAATCGTTGAAGAAATTAATAGGCATTCAATAGACACATGGACAGATCTGGCGAAGGCAGTTCAGAAGACTATGTGCTGGGGACAACCACCTAGAAAACGCAAACATAGGTGGTGGAACGCAAATTGTGATGAAGCCATTGAGAGAAGAAAGCAAGCATGGGACAAGTTCAGTAGCTACAGAAATTCAGAAACATGGAAAGAATTTCACGAAGTTCAGAAACTAGCATCGAAGGAAATCAGAAGGGAAAAACGAGCATATGACAATAACAGACTAAAAAAAATTGAGGAAGATTTCAAAAGAAATAACACAAGAAATTTTTACAGAACTTTCAAAGAAAATATTAAGGGCTATCAACCCCCTAGCCTCTGCTTCCGAAGAACAGATGGATCCCTGGAAACAAACACAAAAGAAAACTGTAAAATTCTCAAACATTACTTTGATAAACTTCTTAATTGCAAAAAACCTACAGGAAAATTAACATTCCAAAAGACCACACCTAATGCCGATTCTGATCCACCCACAATAGAAGAGGTAGAGGAAATCATAAAACAAATGAAAAATAACAGAGCTGCCGGAGAAGATGGTATTATCGCCGAGATCTGGAAACTCCAAGATGAAAACATCACCAAAAAAATCCATAAGATTATCTCCGAAATTTGGATCACAGAGAAAGTGCCAGAGGAATGGAAATGTGCATTGATCCGTCCATTACATAAAAAGGGTGATAAGTCAGATCCAAACAATTACAGAGGCATTTCGCTAGTACCAGTTACATACAAAATTTTCTCTAAGGTGCTATTAAACAGACTAGAACCACAAGCAGATCTGCAAATTGGGGAATACCAGGCAGGCTTCAGAAAAGGGAGATCATGCATCGAACAGATCTGGAACTTGAGAACACTTTTGAAAGTCAGACAGGCAAGAAACACTGTAGTTACCTTTGTGGACTTTAAAAAAGCATATGATTCCATAGACAGACAGACACTCTTTGACGTGCTGGAAGAATATGGTATCGACAGAAAAACCAGGGCACTTATACAACAGACGCTTACAGACACTACCTCCAAGATTAAGTTCATGGGAGAAATTTCGGAACCCTTCCACATACACACAGGTGTCCGACAAGGAGACGGGCTCTCACCAATCCTGTTCAACATGGTGTTAGACAAAATTATCAAGCAGTGGGAGGAACAAGTTAAAGGAATACAGCTGGGAAGAACACGTGAAACCAAAACAATCATAAAATGTCTGGCATTTGCAGATGATATAGCCATACTCAGCAATAATACACAGGAGGCAAAGGAAGCACTGGAATGCTTGCATGAAATAGCTGCCAAAACAGGTCTGCAGGTATCTTACGAGAAGACACAATATATGGAACGACAGACCAACAATGTACACACCATGCATACTGTATATGGATCCGTAGAAAGAGTCGAAAAATTTAAGTATTTAGGGGAGTACATACAAATGGGAGGATCAAACAAGGCGGCTAACATGGAACGAACGAAGAAACTCCAGAAGGCATACAAACTCACATGGTCACATTATAATAAGAAAAGCATATCGAGGCAGGCCAAACTTAGGCACTACAAAAGAGTTGTATTACCAGAAGCATTGTACGCGTCAGAAACAACCACAATTGGAGCATCAGGCATCATAGACACAGAAAAAATAGAACGCAAAATTCTCAGAAAAATATTTGGACCAATTCACAGAGATAGCATATGGATGAAGCGACCTACCAAAGAGCTGTACCAGCACACTGACAGACTAACAGACGCGATCATAAAACGCAGATTAACTTTCTATGGGCACATACAGAGAATGGACAACAACCGACTTACAAAGAAAATTTTTGATGTAGTAAACAGCTCAAGCAAGAAAACAAATTGGTATCATGAAATAGACGAAGACTTAAGGCAGATAGGGATCAACAGGCAAATGATAGGAGACAGGAAATACTTCAGAAACAAAGTTAGGAGTGCAAAATTTATTGTAAAGGAGAGAAAGAAGACAGGAACATTATGGACAGAGCAAAGGAAACAGGAGCACAGCCAAAGGATGAAGAGATTTTGGGAAGAGAAGAGGAAGAAAGGAAAGAAGTGAAAATTGTGTCATCATGTGATTTTCGAGTTCAAACACTGTCCATAAGGGCAACAATGAAATGAATGAATGAATGAATGAAGGAATACAGTCTACCATCATGGTCACGTGACTTAATATACTGTAACTCACAGAGAAACCCACAAAATAGGACTTTCAGTCAGTAACTATAAAATATGCCGACGTCCGACCTAATTTTACTGCACAGAGAGCGAATCAGTTTATCTGAGGAGTGTGATACTGTCTATCGGGATGTAGCCAAGTGAACGGGGATAACAGCCTGGTGTAGTGTGCTAGCACTTGGTGGTATTGAAGTACACTTGTGGGTGAGTGGTTAGGGCTGGTTGTGCATGCCATAAATCGTGCACCTTATTTATCAAATCCGTATTTATTTGATCCTTAACGCAATTACGTCGTGCCATTTGCGCATGCGTTAAAGCTTCTTAAAACGTACGCAACTGAAGATGTACTCGTGACCCTGATGCCAAGTTTCACCCAGTCTAGAAGAGTACCAACTCAGCATAGCGCGGTATATTTAAGTGCCGTATGGTCCAGGTTCCACACATATGTTACTTAGCTGCAAGCAAAGAAAAATAAACAATAAATCCGCAAGATGCCAGGGGTTCGCCTGCTGTTGTGCTCTTACACAGCGGCCGCCACCGGAGCCTTCAATATATACCAGTCTGATTTAAAGCATTTAGGGGACAGTCGTGCTGTGTCGGCCGGCTTATATTACCAGCCACAACTGTGATTTACCTTTCATCCTTCAAATGGCAGTAGTGTACAGTAGCTTTTGAATCCTTGAGCACTGGAATCTCCTTCGTCCCTCCAGTGCCTCGTCTGATCTGAGTGGTTGATGGTGTTGCTGTAGCTCTTAGCGCACGTAAGATCTCTTGAGGCCTGTGGCTCCAGTTTTTAAGATAAGTGATTATTTCGTTGATATATTTCGGTTGTCCATGTTATCTAAGGAGTGACATATTATAAACGTTTCATGACACTTTTTAAAAAAAAGTACAGTGTGAGTAGATCTTGCTGCGTGTTTGTCGTGCCGTAACGGCCATTCTATTGTCTTTCAGTGTCAGCCAGACGTCATTTCAATTTTTAAAATATACTGTATCCTGCTAACTTCTTCCCAGACTGACATGGCGGAAAATGAGAGAAAAGTGGGAGGGATATGGAATGACAAGTGTATGAAAATGGCTGTGAGCAAGGCTATGCCTACCAAAATGATAGCCAGGGAGAAAGCCGAAGCGCCTCCAACAACTAAAAACGTAAAAGATCGTCACCAAAGAGCAGAAATTAGAAGCAGAAAAAAATACATTCTGTAGGAGACTAGAAGAAAGCTGAAGTTAAATCGTGTGTTCCAAAGTAAGATAAATACGTAAAAGATGGCCATGGAAAGTCAGTTTCAAACAGGTGAAGATAAATGGAATTTACTGAAAATAATGGGGTAATAGAAGAGACTGAGAAGTACTTTGTGTGTTGGGAGTCATTGGAATAAAGCTGGGTGCTCTGTATCAATTATGGAGGCTAGCAACATGTTGGATCTGTGGATGAGGAGAATATTTTGTATTTTATCTCCGATCTCTGTAAAACAGTGAACTAAATTTAGCTAACGTATTGAATTTTTCTTTAGACGTCGCATGGTGTAAATCATATTGTTACTGCTGTTACTATAACACACCACACTGGATGGTTTTAAATAAAAGTCATTTACAACATAGGGAAATTGGAACAGTTTTGCAGCGTTGACGTGGATTTCCAAACTATATTCAAACTCATCTGTCACACTGACGGAACAGCTGATTGCTCTGCATTCCGTTTCTAATGATTCCCCAGAGGGCGTCACCGCTCCACAAAACTCTTTATCCAACTCAAACAAGCGTTGTGAGTTAATCATTATATGGCAACCAACAGCGTGCCAAGGGACAGATGCGATGGAAAAGACACCCCCACTTTACTGAAATAATAAGCAATACAGTTGATTGTGTGAACAATTTTCCAAATTTTACAGTAAATTCAACAATGACCAATGATGTAACTGCATGTTTCCCAATTTCAGTACCATAGCAAAACCACCCCGGCCCCACTTTGCGAGTATCATTGCGAATGTGGATAGATGACTGTGCAATACATCCATGCATTGTTAATTCTCAAACATATCCGTCGTCAAAGTATATCAGAGAGCGTTGTACATATTTCTAACACTTCGAGCATAGTGCTTAATTTACGATCTATTTCTATGCTGATGGGAGTCACAGAGCATTCTCAGTCGTAGGGTAAAATAATCCCCTATTCGCGGGCAAGTGCTCTACCATCTGCCAGGAAGTTTCAAATCAGCGCACACTCCGCTGCAGAGTGAAAATCTCATTCTGGAATCCCCTATTCGTTCACAAGACATCTTTGTGCTGGGATATAGTAGTCTCTACATATTGTTGAGAACTTTTTTTTGTTTGTTTGTTTGGGGTTTAAGGGCGCTCAACTACTGAGGTCATTAGCGCCCAGTCACAATTGTTAGAGCACATAGAATCTAGTAAAACTCAAGGGGGGGGGGGGGGGGACACCAGAAAGTTCTTTCAAAGATGCAGATAAAATAAGTGAAAGAGATGTCTTTGGACAAGCCAGTCAAAGTAACGAAACGAAGAACACGAGCAACTACTCGAGCGTCATCAGCTAAAATATCCTGTAAAGTAGATGGCAGAGACAGGACAACACGAGATTGACTAAAACGGGGACATGACAATAAAACATGGCGCACTGTTAATGCATGACCACAAGGGCACTGCGGGGCTGGGTCACCGGAGAGCAGGTAGCGGTGGCTAAACCGGCAATGCCCAATCCGCAACCTGGTCAGAAGGACCTCTTCTCGCCGAGATGGTCGGGAGGAGGTTGTCCAAACAGTTGGGAACGGTTTTACTGCCCGGAGCTTGTTTCCTTGAAGTGATGACCAAGTATCCCACCACAACGACACAAGCCTCTTACAAACAACCCCACTAACGTCAGATGACGGGACACAATGGGAGGCTGACCGAGGCAGGAGGACTGCAGCCTTGGCTGCAGCATCTGCAGCCTCATTCCCAGGCACTCCTACATGGCCGGGAACCCACAGAAAGCTGACAGGAGAGCCACCATCAGCAAAAGAATGGAGGGACTGCTGGATCCGTTGCACCAAGGGATGGACCGGATATGGAGCTCCCAGGCTCTGAAGAGCACTGAGTGAATCAGAGCAGAGCACATACGATGAATGGCGGTGGCGGCGGGCATACTGAACGGCCTGATGGAGAGCAAAACGCTCGGCCGTAAAGCTGGAACAGTGGTCGAGGAGCCGGTATTTAAAGGTGACGGCCCCGACGACAAAGGCACAGCCGACACCATCGTCAGTTTTGGAGCCATCAGTGTAAATAAAGGTGTGACTGGCAAGTCGCGCACGAAGTTCGACAAACCGTGAGCAATATACTGCAGCCGGAGTACCCTCCTTCGGGAGCGAGCTGAGGTTGAGATAAATATGAACTGGAGCCTGGAGCCAAGGTGGTGTCGGGCTCTCACCCTCTCTGAAGGTGGTAGGGAGGGCAGCAGGGCAGACACATACAACCCATACTGACGGTCGAGAGAATCGGCGAAGAAGGACTGATAAGAGGGGCGGTCGGGCATTGACAACAGCCGGCAGGCATACCGACAAAGCAGTACGTCGCGCCCGTAGGTCAATGGTAATTCGGCAGCTTCAGCATAAAGACTCTCGACGGGACTAGTGTAGAATGCTCCGGTCGCAAGACGTAACCCCCTATGGTGGATGGAGTTGAGATGGCGTAAGAGGGATGGCCGAACAGACGAGTAGACGAGGCTCCCATAATCCAGCTTTGATCGGACTATGGACCGATACAAGCGAAGCAGGACAGTGCGATCCGCTCCCCAAGCTGAACCACTAAGAACTCTGAGGACATTAAGGGAACGTGTACAACGGGCAGCCAAATAAGAGACGTGCGGAGACCAACAAAGTTTCCTGTCCAGTGTGAGCCCTAGAAACTTAGTTGTTTCCACGAATGGGAGAACAATGGGACTGAGATGTAAGGATGGCGGAAGGAACGCTTTATATCGCCAAAAGTTGATGCAAACCGTTTTCTCTTCAGAGAACCGGAAGCCATTTGCCACACTCCATGAGTATAGGCTGTCTAGACAACGCTGAAGGCAGCACTCGAGGAGGCATGTTCTCTGGGCACTGCAGTAGATCGCGAAGTCATCGACAAAAAGAGAGCCTGAGACATTAGGTGGAATGCAATCCATAATTGGATTGATCGCTATGGCAAAAAGGGCTTCGCTCAAGACGGAGCCCTGAGGCTCTCCGTTCTCCTGGAGGAAGACGTCAGACAATATGGAACCCACACGTACCCTAAACTTTCGATCTGTTAAAAAGGAATCAATAAAAAGGGGCGGGCGACCACGTAGACCCCACCTGTGCATAGTGCGGAGGATACCTCGCCTCCAACAGGTATCATAAGCCTTCTCCAAATCGAAGAACACGGCTAACGTTTGGCGCTTTCGCAAAAAGTTGTCCATGATGAATGTCGACAACGTCACAAGGTGGTCAACAGCAGAGCGGCGGCGACGAAAGCCGCATTGAACATTGGTAAGTAGCCGTCTAGATTCAAGAATCCAAACTAACCAAGCGTTGACCATGCGCTCCATCACCTTATAGACACAGCTTGTAAGAGAAATGGGGCGGTAACTAGACGGAAGGTGTCTATCCTTCCCAGGTTTGGGTATAGGAACAACGACAGCGTCACGCCAACGCATGGGGACCCGACCTTTTGTCCAGACGCGATTGTAGGTACGAAGAAGGAAGTTTTTGCCTGCCGGAGAAAGGTGTGCCAGCATCTGAACGTGAATGGCATCTGGCCCCGGAGCAGAGGACCGGGACAGTGCAAGTGCACGTTCGAGTTCCCGCATAGTAAAGGGGGCATTATAATTTTCCAGATTCAGTGAGTGGAAGGAAGGTCGCCGAGCCTCTTATGCCTCTTTCCTGGGAAGGAAGGCAGGGTGGTAATGGGCGGAACTTGAAACCTCCGCGAAAAAGCGGCCGAAGGCGTTGGAGACATCCACAGGATCAACAAGGACCTCATTACCTGAAGTCAGGCCAGGTACCGAGGAGTGGGCCTTAATGCCCGACAGCCGGCGCAGGCCACCCCAGACGACAGAAGAGGGAGTAAAACTGTTAAAGGAGCTGGTGAAAGAGGCCCAACAAGCTTTTTTGCTGTCTTTGATGACTCTACGGCATTGCACTCCGAGTCGTTTCTATCCAATACACTTCGCCAACGTAGGATGGCGGCGAAAGGTGCGTAAAGCACGTCGTCGAGCACGGATAGCGTCTCTACAAGCCTCATTCCACCAGGGGACGGAAACGCGACGTGAAGAAGAGGTAGTACGAGGAATGGAACGTTTGGCAGCATTGATGATAACAGCCGTGAGGTACTCGACCTGACTGTCACAACTGAGAAAATCGTGGTCCGGAAAGGTCGCCAGGGAGGAGTAAAGTCCCCAGTCAGCTTTCGGTATGTTCCAGCTCGAAGGACGAGGGAATGGGGTGTGGTGCAGGAGACGAACGACACAGGGGAAGTGGTCGCTCGAATAGGTGTCAGAAAGGACATACCACTCGAACCGACGGGCAAGAGTGGTAGAACAGATCGAGAGGTCCAAGTGGGAGTAGGTATGAGTAGAGTCTGAGAGGAAAGTCTGGGCGCCAGTATTGAGGCAGACAAGATTGAGATGGTTGAAGACATCCGCCAAGAGGGAGCCTCTCTGACAGGATGCAGGAGAGCCCCAAAGGGGATGATGGGCATTGGTCGCCAAACAATAAAAACGGCGGAGGAAGCTGAACAATCAGGTGCATCATGTCAGCCCGACTAACTGCGGATGACGATGAAGTGCAGATGGTACAAACAGAAAAAGTAAATGCAGAAAGAGTAATATGGACAGCTATTGCTTGGAGTGGGGTGGTCAATGGGATGGGATGGTAATAGACATCGTCCCGAACGAGCAACATGACCCCACCATGAGGTGGAATACCGTCCACAGGGGTGAGGTCAGACCGCTCTGAGGTATAGTGGGTAAAAGCAATACGGTCAGTTGGGCGCAACTTGGTTTCCTGGAGACCAAGGACGAGCGGACAGTGCAGGCAGAGGAGCAGTTGTAATTCCTCCCGATTAGATCGAATACCTCTTATGTTCCAATGTAACAAAGCCATCGCTAGTTAGAAAAAAGGGGGAACATAACGGGTGAAGAGCTGGTCACCTCGACGGCCGAAGAGGGCCAGGTTTCGAGGGAACAACGCGACAACCGGCTGGAGGCGGATCCTGTTCCATCGAGTCGTCGCCAGCTGCGGCCGCTTTCCTGGGTTGCATAGGAGGGGCAGCATCATTCGCCGATGAGAGGCCAGCTGAGCGCCTGGCAGCAGAGCGTCCCGGCGAAACTGAGGACGGCCGGGGGCAACGACTCGCGGATGGAGCGTCAGACGAAACGCGTCGGGGTGGAGAGGGGGTTAAAGACTTCCTCTTGGAGGCCTTCTTGGAAGTCCGATGAGGCACGGGGATGATGGGCTGGACCCGAAGAAGGTTCTCATGCGCGGGGTCCGTTTTGGAACGCCAGACCTTGGAAGCCGGGGTCCGAGGACGCGACGGACGCCTGAGAAGAGGATCGCTTCTCAGGTGGCGGAGGGGGAGGAGGAGGAAGGGTGGCCCCTGGGGCAGAGGGGGCAGGGGCCGTGAGGGAGGAGGATTTGGAAGGGAGGGATTTAGGAGGCGGAGGCATAGACCTCGGATGGGGTGAGGAGGTGGAGGGGGGACAGGATAGGGGTGAGGATACTGTGGAGGGAGTGGACACGACTGAGGCAAACGAAGTTGTCAACGTCACAGAATGGAGGCGGTCATACTTCTTCCTGGCCTCAGAATAAGAGAGACGATCCAAAGTTTTTAATTCTTGAATATTCTTCTCCATCTGATACGCGGGGCAGTCTGAAGATCTAGGCGAGTGGATGCCAGGACAATTGACACACCAAGGTGGTGGGGTGCATGTATGTTCCTCACGAAGAGGACATCCACAATCGCCACAAAGGGGCTCAGCCCCACACCGTGACGACATGTGCCCAAAGCACAAACACCGAGAGCAGCGCATAGGAGGCGGGACGTAAGGTCGCACGTCGCACCGGTAGCACATCACCTTTACCTTCTCCGGGAGAACGTCCCCCTCGAAGGCGAGGATAAATTCCCCGGTGTCGATGCGACGGTCTTTGGGGCCGCACTGGACTCGCCGGACGAAATGCGTGCCTCGGCGCTCCATGTTGGCCCTGAGCTCCTCATCAGATTGCAGCAGGAGGTCCCGATGAAAACTAACCCCCTGCGTCCTATTCAGTGCCAGACGCGGGACAATGCACACTGGGATGTCCCCTAGTCGGTCGCACGCCTGGAGCACCGCCGACTATGTCGCGGAGGTGGTCTTTATAAGAACGGACCCCGAAAGCATTTTACTGACAGCCTCGATTTCCTCGAAAATGTCCTCGATGTGCTGGACAAAGAACAGGGGCTTGGAGGTGGCGAACCTCCCCCCATCGGTCCGAGAACAGACTAAATAGCAGGGGAAGTACTTCGCCCCAAGCCGGCGGGCCTGTCCTTCCTCCCAGGTAGTGGCCAAGGGGGAAAGGGCAGGAGAACCAGAACCAGAGACAGTATCTTTCTTTTTAAAAGACTCGGCCGCAGATCGACCTGATACATGTTGACGTTTCATCTGCGAAACGTCCGCCCCGATACCACCCACTCCGACCAGGGGCTCTCCCCACGGGCGCCACCCAGCCTCAGCAAGGGCCACCTGGCAGGATGACCGTTGCCGGGAGTCCTGATGCCCCAAGGAGACGGGCATCTACTCCTTGGCCGACGTTGGGAGGGTGCAGCTCAGGTATCGGCAGTACGATCCCTGTGTTGTCAGGGGGCTACAACCTAGAGGGTACATGACGACCCCACCACAACGGGCTGGCTACCGTGCTGGATTTCGGGTGCCACGGAAAGTCCATCATGATCGTAGGTGCAGATGGGGACGCACTATGGGCGTAACTTGAGCAACCCATCAGGCGTTTAGGCCCAATTTGAGGAATAGTGGGTGTGGTTACAACGCCGTTACAATGCTGAGTGCCAAGGTCGTAGTGCACTGAGGACCAGTGATACACCACGTAAGGCGTCCTTCCACAAAAGGCTCGTACTTCTGTAGAATTTTGAAAAAAGGCGGTAAAACCCCAAGGGGGACCATCACATGGAAGGCCGAAACGGTTGAAACTCCTTTTAGTCGCCTCTTACGACAGGCAGGAATACCTCGGGCCTATTCTTACCCCGGACCTGCAGGGGGGATTTTTGTTGAGAACGTTTGTGTATATTGAAAGCAATAAGGGTAAGACGTGATGGACGGGGTGCCACGTTAGGACTGTCAGAAGTAATGCATTCAGCGTTATTTCGCGCTGTTTTCGTAGACTGGTTCTGTTAGGACAAGAATTTCCATGCGGAAAAGCTGAGACATCATAAAACTTCCTATAAAAAGTGACTGTTACCTATTCCTGGGACGCTATACAATTTCCGAGAGGTCGACTTGGCTCTAATTTTACATAGCCATGTGACATCAGTGTAACACTGAGAACCTTGTAGATTGTGATTCGCCACGCGGACGTTTCGTGGCGACGCGTCATTCACGCTGGGGCAGGTAAGCATGGCTGGACGCAGCTCATGTGTCCTGTTAGGCTCGCTAGGGAGAAAGCAGCCTGTTTTATTCTGGAACAGATTTCTATAGCGTGATCTGTGATGTGAGTATCCACAGGTATAGCGTCAGCAACGGTAAACACACGTGCTGCCCAGAGGCGTTTCGCATATGGGATCAGTGTGAGCGCACCTCGGTCTTCTGTGGCAAAGTGGACAGGGGTGTGTGCTGTACTCACGTGATCGACGGAGGAGGAGGAGGTGGAGGAGACGCTGCGGAATCGGGCCGCTGCGAGCAGCCTGGTTGCTGCATTCCTAAACCACTAGCCTGAGGGAGGAAGCCAGGGTGATGCCGGGGCAAGGCAGGGTCGGAGCCAGGGGCAGCGGTGGCGGCGGCGGCGGCGGCGGCGGCGGCGGCGGCGGCCGCGGCCGCGGCCTGTTATTTGTTTTCTATGTGACATGTAAGTACTGTCTCTTTTATTGTCAGTCTGTGCTTACACTTTTTATGTAAAAATGTCTTTTCCTATAAATTTGTAACGATGTTATAGGCCATTTTAATTGTTTTAATTCTGATGAAGGCACTCTTAGAAGTGTCGAAACCTGCTCAGTAAGACTAAGAATAATAGTGACCGAGTACTCATTTGTTTGAATTTTAATTTAGGAACGGTCACTGAACCTAGCAGTCATGTTTAACACTAGGACCGCCGAGTGGTCAATTTTACCACTTTTTATATTTTAACATATTATTATTCGGTCAGTTTCTAATCTATGCTGTTGTGAGTTAATGACTTTTCCTAAATGTTTATGTAAATCATATAAATAGTCCAATATTTATTTTATCTTCATTAGTTTGCATGACCACTTATACTTAAAACCGCCAAATGGACACTTTGACCACATTACATGTATATTTGAAAACAGATTATTTAAAGATTGTTGTGCGTCACTCTCTGGATTTATTCTTAGCACTCGTCAACAATGTACTAAATATGTTGGTTACCGAAGTTTATTCGCATTATTTGAATTTAAAAGCTCAACAATGCAATATGTCATTTATTGTTTGCAATTGGGTACCACATAAACAAGACTGTTTAGCAGTAGACATGGCTCAGATGTCACAGCGATACAAACCTCGGAAACGGCCACTTTCAGATGAAGAAATTGTCACACTTTTGTATGAATCGGATGATGAAAATGATCCTGAAGTTGAGGACCTTGTGGAAAATTCTACAGATGAAGATTACCAACCTGTCGCTAACGTGGAGAGTGACAGCTCCGAGACTGAAGACGAAGGTAATTTACATTCACTTACATTATTATTATTATTATTATTATTATTATTATTGTTACTATATGAATAATGATCACTATTATAATAGAGCTGACACTTTTACTGCTGTTACTGCTATTTTATTGTGTGGTATGTTATTTTTATAAGGAGTTGTAGCTTTCCAATTGTCTCTTTCTCAGTTGCTGAACCAGGACCAAGCAGTAATACAAACAATGCTAGAGAAGGACCTACCCTGAGTAAAAAAAGAAGTGCACCTCCTGTAAGTGGACCAATACTGAATCGACGTAGAAGAGGAGAGCGAAGTGAGGGTTCACTCCCAGAACCTGGCTCAGAACTCCTGGGGGAGGACGGGATCACGGAGTGGACTGTGGCAGACTTCAATGTTACTACTCCAGGTTGGATAGGTCAACAGAATATATTGAAAGAAACACGGGGACCTACTCCGCACGCAAAGCGGCACGTCTCGAGTGCCTGGCACCGTTTAGTTGATCAATCAATGTTGAAACACGTAAAGAAATGCACAGAAGCAGAGGCACAACGGCTTCTTGGAAATGATTCCTGGAGATCGCATTTAGAAGAATTAGATGCATTTGTTGCTTTATTATATGTTCGTGGTGCACTAGGTGCCAGATGTATTGATGAGTTGTCGTCGAAAAAGTGGGGAGCCCCATTTTTCACTGACACAACGAGCAGAAACAGGTTTCGAGGAATTTTAAAATATCAGCGTCTTGATGAAAAAAATACACGGTCGGAACGTTTGAAAAGTGACAAATTTCCACTTATATCAACTACTTGGAACCATTTTATAGAAAACTGTCAGTTGAATTACATACCTGGATCAAATGTCACTGTAGACGAAAAACTTTTCCTCAGCAGAACCAGGTGTCCGTATTTGCAATATAGGTCGAATAAGCCTCATAAATTCGGAATCAAATTCTGGCTTCTAGTGGATGTAGAAATAAAATATCTTTGTAATGGGTTCCCTTATGTACGAAAGAACGAACAGAGGGCACCTAATGGGAAACCTCCAGAACAAGTAGTAATGAAGTTGGTAGCTCCATATCGCAATAAGGGGCGAAATGTAACGAGGGCAAAATGTGACTAGGGCGAAATGTGACTACTGATAATTTTTTCACTACGGTAACACTTGGGGAGTGATTGGAAAAAGAGAAAACTAGGCTCCACCGTGCAAGAAAAGAAATTACGAACACTATAAAAAAATGAAAACTCCTCTTTATACGTCTGTTCTCTTGAAAATGGAAGGTGGTACTCTGACTGTTTACCAAGGGAAAAAGAACAAAAATGTTCTTCTGTATAGCACCATGAACACAGATGTTGAAATACAACATAATTCGAAACACCTTCCCGAAACAGTGAGCTTCTACAATAGCACAAAATTTGCTGTAGATGTCTTGGACCAGATGACGAGGAAATATTCTGTCCGCTCAGGAACTTGTCGATGGCTTGTACACGTATTTCACAATATTCTTGATTTATCAGCCATCAACGCATGGATCATCTTCAAGCTAGTGACAGGGATCAACGTAAGTAGGAGGAATTTCATCCTAAATCTAGCAAAAGAATTACGTAGTGCCTATATGGAAACCAGAAATCATGAAAGGATGCCAAGGGATGGAAAAGAAAAGGAAGAAAAGGACGATGGTGATGAAGAAAGAGAAGAAGCGGAAACTCCTGCGAAAGTAAGAAAACCATGCTAAACGAGGAAATGCCGAAACAAGACAAATGAAGTGTGCAGTAAATGCAAGAGATATGTTTGTGGGCCATGTACATATAAAGTAAGAAAGGCAGTAGATTTTAATGCTTGTAAGTAGGATTAGGTACTATACATAATCATATTTTATGATTGGTCTTTCTCTTACATTATTCATGGGTACTTAGTTTCTCCTGTAAGATTAATTTATATTAGTTTAAAAACTACTTCAATACAATTAGTATGGTTGCAGATAAATATTGTGAACTATGTTCTTTAGTATTAGTAATATTATGTTCCCATTGTTGTTGTAAAATACAATGATACTGTTATTAAACGTAATTAAAGTGATACATTGTCATCAAGGTCATTAATATTTACATTAAACAGCACAGCATGTACTTACAAAGAAAGTGACCACTTTGACCATATCGGCGGTTCTAAGTATAGTACTAGTTCCGGCGGTTCTAGTGTTAAAACTTTGCGATTCTTTCCTGCCGAAGCATTCAAGGTTGCCTCTAAATATAGATATTTAAAGAAGAAACTACTAAGTGCAAGTATGGCCATTCACTTTAATAAGCAATGTGAAAAAAGGGGACTAGTCCCTACTCACGCGAAAGCCTATATTAATTTCGCTACTTGTAAGAAAGATCCAAGACCTTGGACCTGTCATTAAAAATCTCATTTCTGATAATGTTAAAAAGCTATATGCTAAAAAATATCTTCTTAATGAAGAGGTATATTACCTGTATGTCGAGCTTACAAACATTTTTCGTATTAATTATAATTTTAACATTGACGATCTGTGGATACAGATTAATAAACACCTGGAAATTTCTAAACAGGGCATAATGCGTAAGCGCGAAAAGAAACTTAGTAAGGTTTTCTGTCTGTTTCCTAGTGAAAAATGTCCCCAGTGTACGTTTAAAAAGAGCACTCATGTTTTTTATACAAGAATTCTAAACAAAACTAACATTACTTTGACACAGAATGAATCTGCCTTACGGGAAAAAGGGCTGAAGTACAATGTCATGCCCAACTTGTCACATAAATATGTGATACAAAAAATGCTTGTCAACCTAAAAATTGGTCTTAAGCGTAAAAAAATAGATAATGCATGTCAAACTATAATTGCTTATGATGGAGCTAACATTGCCAGCATAACTGCAGCCTTTCTTCATAAAGTTGCGCATAACGATAGAAAATGTGTTAATTCCATTAATAATAAACTTAAGGAAGCAGATTCTGTAATAACTAAGTCTGAAAAAAGATGCTCTTTAGTTATCGCCTACAATTCTGAATATATTTTCAAAACCTTACATTTTTAAGGAAAAATAATATTTCGGAACTACATGAGGATCCGACTCCAGAATTACAAAAAGAAGTGAGGTCAGACATCAATAACGCAATTTCTAATAAAGCCTTTTCAGAAGAAAATGCTAACTAATGTGAACCCTCAGTCCCCAAAACTTCGGTCTCAATTTAAAATCCACAAAACTAACCAACCGATATGCCCGATATCTAATAGCATGAATAGCGCGAACCATGATTTGGCCAAATTTCTACATGAAATTCTGAAAAAATCATTCGTTTTCGAGGACAATTATTCCGTCCCCAATAGTCACGCCTTAACCTAAAAAATAAAAGATTTAGAATGCAGTTCAGACACCAAGTTGTTTTTATTATGAATGAAAATCTTGATACTACGAGGTGCATTCAAGTTCTAAGGCCTCCGATTTTTTTTTTCTAATTAACTACTTACCCGAAATCGATGAAACTGGCGTTACTTCTAGACGTAATCGTCCTGCAGACGTACACATTTTTCACAACGCTGACGCCATGATTACGTGGCAGCTGCGAAGGCTTCTTTAGGAGTCTGTTTTGACCACTGGAAAATCGCTGAGGCAATAGCAGCACGGCTGGTGAATGTGCGGCCACAGAGAATGTCTTTCATTGTTGGAAAAAGCCAAAAGTCACTAGGAGCCAGGTCAGGTGAGTAGCGAGCATGAGGAATCACTTCAAAGTTGTTATCACGAAGAAACTGTTGCGTAACGTTAGCTCGATGTGCGGGTGCGTTGTCTCGGTGAAACAGCACACGCGCAGCCCTTCCCGGACGTTTTTGTTGCAGTGCAGGAAGGAATTTGTTCTTCAAAACATTTTCGTAGGATGCACCTGTTACCGTAGTGCCCTTTGGAACGCAATGGGTAAGGATTACGCCCTCGCTGTCCCAGAACATGGACACCATCATTTTTTCAGCACTGGCGGTTACCCGAAATTTTTTTGGTGGCGGTGAATCTGTGTGCTTCCATTAAGCTGACTGTCGCTTTGTTTCTGGATTGAAAAATGGCATCCACGTCTCATCCATTGTCACAACCGACGAAAAGAAAGTCCCATTCATGCTGTCGTTGCGCGTCAACATTGCTTGGCAACATGCCACACAGGCAGCCATGTGGTCGTCCGTCACCATGACACTTTTCGCATTTTCAGGTTGTCATGCAGGATTGTGTGCACAGAACCCACAGAACTGCCAAGTCTGGAGGCGATCTGTTCAACAGTCATTCGGCGATCCCCCAAAACAATTCTCTACACTTTCTCGATCATGTCGTCACACCGGCTTGTGCGAGCCCGAGGTTGTTTAGGTTTGTTGTCACACGATGCTCTGTCTTCATTAAACTGTCACACCCACGAAACGCACTTTCGACAAATCCAAACTCCATCACCACATGTCTCCTTCAACTGTCGATGAATTTCAATTGGTTTTGCACCACACAAATTCAGAAAACGAATGACTGCACTCTGTTCAAGTAAGGAAAACGTCGCAATTTTAAGTATTTAAAACAGTTCTCATTCTCGCCGCTGGCTGTAAAATTCCATCTGCCGTACGGTGCTGCCATCTCTGGGACGTATTGACAATGAACGCAGCCTCATTTTAAAACAATGTGCATGTTTCTATCTCTTTCCAGTCCGGAGAAAAAAAATCGGAGGCCTTAGAACTTGAATGCACCTCATAATGTCCCTGTACAGGAAACGCTTACAGTCGTAGAAAATAATGTACGTCATTTAAAAAAAAAATTTAGATGAACAAATCACTGACTTCATGAATCTCATCACAGTCGAAGTCAAGTACAACTACTCTGAATTTAATGAACAATTGTACCAGCAATCCGACGGTCACGCTATGGGAAATACCTTAGCTGGTATCTTTTCCGATATTTTCATCAACTCTCTAGAAGAAAAGTTTTTTAGCTGTTTTTCAGCTACATCACTAGGCATTCTCTCCTATTTAGGTACGTTGATTGTATTTTAATCATCTACGAGGAACCTGCTGATGGAATAGACCGTATTTATATCTCTTCAATGATCTTCATGAGAAAATAGGGTAGCTGTTCGGTAATAAAAAATTAATTGTACTGGACATAACACCACGCAACAGGACACAATACGTTGAAATGATAATGCTAGCGACTTTTAACCCACTGACTTCCTAATATTTTTTCCAAAATCATCTTGTATGTTTTTGTGCAATAATACAGTCCTAACCGCATAAAGAAGTTTATTTATTTACTTGTGACCGGTTTCGACAACTGTTGTGGTCATCATGAGACCGCTCATTCCATGGGAGTCTGCCGAGGAGAATGCGCAACACTGTGAGTCATATAACCACTGGCGATAAATAAGTAAACATCTTTATGCTGTTGGGACTGTTTTATTATAAAAAAATTAACATAACCGCTGACTTTTCAATAGAAACAAGATGAAATGCTTCAACAAATTTAGGATCCTGTATTTACTATTAAAATTTTCGAAAATAGGAATTTTCGTCTTACACAACTTTTTCTGAAATTACATAATTTTGGATATTAATTACTTATAAATCTATCCTTATTGTTAAATTAAATGATGTCGAGCGGAGATAATACTGTTTCAGAAGTTCTTGTTGGTGTGATATTTCCGAATATATACAGGCATATACAACGCCACTATGCGTTTCTTACACGCCGTGTATCACTTTTCTTCTTGTTTGCTTTGCGCCCTACACAGTTTCTGGTTTCCGGAAGGCGTTTTCTTGATGAGATTGTTTATGAGTCGCAAATTATCAAAAGAAATCGAGTGTGCTGTACACCACTAAAAGATCGATATCTGAGCTTCCGAATGGTATACATGGTATAACACGTCAAGCACTCTATTAACAGAGGAGAATGTCAGCGTGAAGAAGCTGTAGCAGCTCGGCCCTTGTCACAGTTTGCAGTGTAAAAACCTGCGGCAGGCTGTGAGACGGCTGTCCAAGTCGATGGCTTAATAAACCATAGAATCGCAAATGTAAGTTTGTAGCCTTTCACGGTTTGTATATACTTCCATAAAACCATTTAGACTGTTGTATCGCCTAATACTGTAAAATTATATGATAAATTCGTCTGATAACAGGTGCTCTTAAAGGGGCAATGAAAAAACTGACTTTTGAGGGTCGTCTTACGTATTTTTTGCGTCATGCCACTGTGGTAGGTGTTCTTACAGTAAACAGCTCGGAAGAAGGAAAGTTGTAGTGTGAAAGACTGCAGTGCTTGTATTGCTCAGTACTCGTAGGGGTGGCAACGACGGAACGACAGGTCGAGGTACCAAGTTTCCGTGTTGATTATATTATTGTTTTGAAACGGGATGTGGTGCTGCTACTGCCTGACGAAGACAAGTATTGCTTTCTATTAGTATCACCAGCAGGTACAGCTGATCTCCCTGTTTATGTTGATAGGGCGTTTAAGATTCGTGATGTGGTCGCTTGTTTTTCCTTGTGGCATCTTACAATAATGGACACGCCTTAGTCGGACTGGTGGTTGGGGGCTAGAATTCGTTATTCTACACTTGTCCTGCCACTTCACAACAACCACACATATACTCGCAGAAGACTGCTGGCACACACAGTGGTTACGGTTACTACAAGCGACACCACGAGTTGGGAAACGGGGCCAAATTTCTAGTAGTTTACTGTCGAGTTGAGATTTTCACACACAAATGTTTCATTCATATCTTACAGAAACTAGCACTACGGCAGTAAACAGCCTTTAAACATGCCGCTAACGGCAATCAAATAATTTATAGCAATACAACAATTTTAAAAAGGTTTCTTTTTTAAAAAAATAGAAGTAACAGTACGGCAATAAACAACCTTTCAAAACATGCCGCTAACGGCAATCAAGTCATTTATAGCAATACAACAGTTAAATATTAATTTATTAAAAAAAAACACACACACTCGCAGAAGCTAGCAGTACGGCAATAACAGCCTTTCAAAACACGCCGCTAATGGCCATCAAGTAATTTATAGCAACACTACAATAAAAAAAAAATTCTTTTTTAAAAAAAACTCACGCTCGGTCACTGGAGTTCACGTCTTCCGTGCAACATTGACGGGTAGTGACCGCTCCTTCATGTTAGGTGTCTCCTTTTTAAACTTCAGTGTTGAAACTGAAGCTTGTCAACGTCCCACCCAGGTGAAATGAACAGCAACTACTCGTGAGGCGATTCTGTATACAACCAACCCGCGGGAAGCTCTCCCGTCAACTCCACCCGCTCGCCACACACAACCGACACACATCACGTGGCGACTCGGTACAACCGACCACGCCTGCGTCGCGCTCGAGAGCCACACTGCCCTCCCGTGTCTCAGAGCACCACGCCCCTACTTCCGCGCCACCACACGAAGTTACAACCGGTCAAAGACCTCGCTTCCTCCATAGCAGTTTCCCGGAAGCAAAAACGCACATATCGATAGCAGAGGGAAAAGACAACTAAGCAGCTACTTAATGACAGACAACATATCAAACAAACATGTCAGGGGGAGAAAAGGAAAACCAGTGCAATCTAAATACAAGGTGAAGCACGAGTCGATACACGGCTCAACTGCTGTGTACAGACCTTTCAAGAAGCCATGAAATAAGCTCGCAGTTGCGAGTATGCACACCTATCACCCGTATAATGGAATCACGACTCTGAAAATTTGTGCCAGACGTGGTCTCTAACACGGATTACCCTCTTATCGCGAGTGGTCCCCTTACTGTTAGTCTGTTTTTGTGATAACTTCCTATGGGACCCAACTGCTGAGGTAATCGGTCCCAAGCCTTACACACTATTTAATCTAACTTATGCTAAGGACGAGACACACACCCGTGCCCGAGGGAGGACTCGAACCTCCGTCAGGGGGAGCCGCACGAACCGTGCAAGGCGCCTGAGAAGGCACGGCAACCCCGCGCAGCCACTTTAGCCTGTCAGAGCACGGCTCACGGCTAGACCCATAGTGCCGTACGTCGTCAGCCACGTGTCTACAAGCTGTACTCTTACAACCGTTATGTATGTTCCCGTACAGAGGCGAAATGCGCGTGCATGTCCCAAGGAACATTCCATCATAATTTGGAATAACACAGTATAACGCTGTTCCTTTATTTTGTGGTGTAAGCGGAACTGATAGACAATAACAGCGGGTTAAAAGCTGTGAGCTGTCTGGGGAAGTTAACCTTGCATTACTGCGCAACTGTTTCACCAGGTATCCAGTGTAGCTTACCAAATTCCCAACCAGACTAACATTAATTATAATCTTTTAATAGTCATACGACAACCGGTGATATATATATACACTCCTGGAAATGGAAAAAAGAACACATTGACACCGGTGTGTCAGACCCACCATTCTTGCTCCGGACACTGCGAGAGGGCTGTACAAGCAATGATCACACGCACGGCACAGCGGACACACCAGGAACCGCGGTGTTGGCCGTCGAATGGCGCTAGCTGCGCAGCATTTGTGCACCGCCGCCGTCAGTGTCAGCCAGTTTGCCGTGGCATACGGAGCTCCATCGCAGTCTTTAACACTGGTAGCATGCCGCGACAGCGTGGACGTGAACCGTATGTGCAGTTGACGGACTTTGAGCGAGGGCGTATAGTGGGCATGCGGGAGGCCGGGTGGACGTACCGCCGAATTGCTCAACACGTGGGGCGTGAGGTCTCCACAGTACATCGATGTTGTCGCCAGTGGTCGGCGGAAGGTGCACGTGCCCGTCGACCTGGGACCGGACCGCAGCGACGCACGGATGCACGCCAAGACCGTAGGATCCTACGCAGTGCCGTAGGGGACCGCACCGCCACTTCCCAGCAAATTAGGGACACTGTTGCTCCTGGGGTATCGGCGAGGACCATTCGCAACCGTCTCCATGAAGCTGGGCTACGGTCCCCACACCGTTAGGCCGTCTTCCGCTCACGCCCCAACATCGTGCAGCCCGCCTCCAGTGGTGTCGCGACAGGCGTGAATGAGGGACGAATGGAGACGTGACGTCTTCAGCGATGAGAGTCGCTTCTGCCTTGGTGCCAATGATGGTCGTATGCGTGTTTGGCGCCGTGCAGGTGAGCGCCACAATCAGGACTGCATACGACCGAGGCACACAGGGCCAACACCCGGTATCATGGTGTGGGGAGCGATCTCCTACACTGGCCGTACACCACTGGTGATCGTCGGGGGGACACTGAATAGTGCACGGTACATCCAAACCGTCATCGAACCCATCGTTCTACCATTCCTAGACCGGCAAGGGAACTTGCTGTTCCAACAGGACAATGCACGTCCGCATGTATCCCGTGCCACCCAACGTGCTCTAGAAGGTGTAAGTCAACTACCCTGGCCAGCAAGATCTCCGGATCTGTCCCCCATTGAGCATGTTTGGGACTGGATGAAGCGTCGTCTCACGCGGTCTGCACGTCCAGCACGAACGCTGGTCCAACTGAGGCGCCAGGTGGAAATGGCATGGCAAGCCGTTCCACAGGACTACATCCAGCATCTCTACGATCGTCTCCATGGGAGAATAGCAGCCTGCATTGCTGCGAAAGGTGGATATACACTGTACTAGTGCCGACATTGTGCATGCTCTGTTGCTTGTGTCTATGTGCCTGTGGTTCTGTCAGTGTGATCATGTGATGTATCTGACCCCAGGAATGTGTCAATAAAGTTTCCCCTTCCTGGGGCAATGAATTCACGGTTTTCTTATTTCAATTTCCAGGAGTGTATATAAAAGATAATTTAAATAAAAATAAATAAATCAGTTTATATTTGGAAATTTATTTTAACATTGATCATCGAAATTTCAGCATATTAAACTTGATTCCTAACTAACCTGGTGCCTTATTTAGGATTGTGAAAATGTGAGATTGTAATCTTACGGAACACATCAAATGTGGAGCCAAGATTGGGAGACTGCATACAACACTGCGTTCATAAAACAACACACAAAGAACGTTGAAACATATGGAAGAGAAAATTAACCACTACCAACCGATTCAATTTTCACCCAAAGAAGTTACATTCGTAGCACAATCCTGTCCGTCATGTAATTACTACACACTGGTATACTAAATTCATATTAATTCTTTGTGAAATCTTCCCGAAAAGAATAGCTGAGGGCTACTTTGATGATTACATCACATGCTTCACGTGGTCAACTTGGTTTACACAAAGAGTGTAACTCCACAATAATTTTGATAATTAAAATAAATTAGATCGAAAAGCAATTTACAAAAGAAAAACCTCGAACTGGTTACTATCGTCTTACTATTAACCTGATGGGTCAAACAATTGAAACAATTGTATAAGCACGTGGTACTGGTTTCACAAAGTACACCCCACGTGGGTTGAACATAAAGAAAAGTTGCTATATTGAAAAATATTGTCAAGACGAGACGTTATAATCTCACGCACATTCGCATTTAAGATTGATCAACTTAGTTAGAGTTACTGATCAACACGTGGTTCCACTTTACTCGCAAAGTAGTGACAAAGCAACTACCGAAATATATTCTGAACTTCACACGAGAATTACACTGCGCTGCAATTTAAAATAACATTAGACATTTTAGAGCTAAACCTGAAATAAAGGTGATTAAATTTTCAGTTAGGCTGAACTTAAAGAAATCCATTGTCCTACGGACTTAGCAGACACGCGCTTAGCCGGAGATCTTTCCACTTCAGACGCTCGCCACGGAGAGACTGACCTGGTCCCTTCCTGAGGAGGGTTCACAAATACAAACGGAAGTGGCCAGAGGGGCAACTTCCTATACCAACATGACCAGCGACGGACAGGACCATACTAAGGATAGAAACCTCTTTGCTTTTAGAAAGCGTAGCTACCTGTTCCGACGTTGGTCCTACTGTTCTCTAGCAGACAGGCTTGTCTGCTGCCCTCAAGCATGCAACTAGAAATACATTTGCTCATTCATCCTCTCACACAGAAGGGAAGGGGGATGACAGTATCTTATCATATACAGTATATAAAAGAAAGCTGATGTAGGTTCCGTATGAGACTGTGTGACATGAATTACATATAAACTGTGTTTTAAAGTGTAGTAGTGTGACAGATCGTTCTTGTTTATGTGTAAAAGTAACACGTTCCACTACTCAGTCTCCTCCCAGATAGTCAGAAACGCCACAGTAAATTTAGAAGAGGAATTTATGCCGTAAATGGCAACATATTTCAGATATCAACATGAAAGGAATCGAACAGAGACCTTTCAACAGGCACTGCAATATCGCACCTCAAGAATCCCTCTCGGGTCTGAAAAGAACGCAGATCTGGTGGCGGCTGTGAAACAGTAACAATGTGCAGTGATGAACTAACACACTTTACAACAGGTAGTTGCTAGGACAAATACTTCTGGCGACGTTGCAGATACGTTACGCGGTAAGGAAGGTACATAACAATGGCTCTAAGCACTATGGGACTTAATATCTGAGGTTATCAGTCCCCTAGACTTAGAACTTCTTAAACCTAACTAACAGGATTCGAACCTGCGACCGTAGCAGCAGCGCTGTGCCAGACTGAAGCGACTATAACCACTCGGTCACAGCGGCCGGCGGTATATAACAGGTGCAGACAAATGCCAGAGTCAGTATGGTAGATATAAACTAGCAGAATAGCTCAGACAATATCCTCGCGGTATATGCAATAGCGTAGCACCCGTCTAATGGCGAGGAGGTGTTTTGGAGAGACGTTGGCAGAGATCCTGTAGTACGGAAAGGCGAGCAATTTCTGTGCACCTTTGTCAATGTGAGTGTGCGAGGGTTACAGTTACCAGCAGCAGTGTATCGATTATAGTCTACTGGACTGCAGGAGAGATTCAATGCGATGACCGTAGCCGAATCGTTGATATATACCACCATAATGACTCCCACAGAGTCCTCGACGCTTCTGCAAGACGCAGTACCCGTCTGATGGAGATGCAATTCCTGAGGGTGACATTAGTGACTTGGGTCGGCAGAAAGCTTGTAGTATACAATCTCGAGGCAACTTCTGTGTCTCATCGTCTATGTGAGGTTCCGAGGGTTGCAGTAACGCGGCAACGGTGCATCGGTTAGAAGCTACTGAACACTCATGACAGGTTCCATGCGATGACCGTAGTAGAATGCCAGCAAAAGTATCATGAATATATTACAGCAGTAAGATTCCACCAATGTCCTCAAGGCATATGCAATAGTGCAGCACTATTGGAGAGACGTTGAAAGAGAGCCTGTAGTGAGGAATGCCTATCGTCAATGTGAGGGTGCGAGAGTTACAGTGAACCTGCGGCGCTGCATCGCTTACAAGCTGTTTCACTCCCAGGAGAGGATCCATGCGGTGACCGTAACCGGATTCCAGCGTCAGCATCATGGATATAAATTATCATGACTCCGACAATGTGCTCATAGCTTATGGAGCAGTGCAGTACCCGTCTGATGGAGATGCATTAGTGTCGTGGAGAGATGGCGGCAGAGAGCCTATAGTAGGCAATGGGGAAGCAATTTTTCTCCAATCGTCTGTGTGAGAGTGGAACGGCTACAGCAGAAGGTATGGAACACCCAGAAGAGGTTGCAAGTGGTGACCATAGCAGAAGGCAGGCGCGAATATCACAGATATACATTATTATAAATACTCCGACAGTGTCCTCGAGACTGATGCAACAACACAGCAGCCGTCTGATGCAAATGCAGTCCTTGAGGGCAGCAATAGTGACTTGGAGGTACATAGGCAGAGAGTCTGTATTATGTAACGGCCAAGAAATTTTTATGTCCTATCGTGAACGTGGGGGTGCGAGGGTTACAGAAATATACCCGCTGGGCTCCCAGAGGAAGTTCCATGATGTGTCCGTAGCAGAGTGCCCGCGCCAGTATCATAGTTGTAAACTAGCAGAATATCTCAGACAATGTCCTCGAGGCATTTACAATAGCGCAGCACCCATGTGATGGAGATGCAGTTTCTGAGGACAGCTCAGGTCTGTTGTCGTGACGTTTGACCTCCTTGTGCACACTGCCGTACAAGTCAGACTGGTCCATGGTATGACTTGCGAATGGGAGTGGAACATGATGAGATCTGCTGAGATTTCAGGACTGCATTAGAGAGTATCTATGATTTGTGAAACAGGCCGGCAGCCGTGACTTTGCGTATTCCCTGCCCGCGGCAGCAGGTTACAGGCGCCACACATCGCTGCTCTGCACAGGCCTGAACCGCAGCGCTCACCTGAGGCTGCACGAGTATTGCTGCTCCGACTTGTTAGGCAAACAGAATCACAGTCCCACCACTTATTCTCAGCTGCACCAACACAGTATAACTCCAGCGTAGAATAAAGCCATCAAAGTCTATTCAGTGCTACAAAACTTCAGATTGCGTTATCCTTGTTTTGAGCCAGACTGAATAGTCCAATCAGACAAACCTTAGTTTAACAGTCGCCACCCACTGGAGTGTTAACTGTTTGTTGCGCCTGTTTCTGTCGCCAACAGTTGTTTTATTTGTCATCACGCTAACATGTATTGTTTGTCCTATCATTTTAATCAATAAAATTGGGCCATAACTTTTATAAAAAAATCTATACCATTTATATTAATCACCCATCAACAATTAACTAAAATAATGAGAGTGTCACAATTTCATTAATATTGTTTCAGGGCTGAAGTTCTTGAAGATTCTGGTAAATGTGAATCCCCAAATGCAGGCTAACAACAACAAACACAATCAAAGAGGAAAATCATTTAGCAGATGCATGGGCCAGACAGACAAGTGGAACATTTATTAGTTAAATTGATTGCTGACAGGGCGTAAACTGTACCCTTTCACAACATAATGCAACTGCAGTGTATTCTTGCAGTTTATTTTCCCAGCAGACAGAAGATACTTTTTTGTACTTATTTATTTAAATAACACGTATTAAGAATCTTTGTATCTAATACCTTTTGCTTCTAATTTACTTTTCCCGTGGTATGAGGTTTTGGAGGGTTAGGTTCAAGAAAGCTACCTGCCACAAAATCTGTTATGTCCCCGAGAATAGGAAGTGGACGTGATTTGGGAAAACGTTTTGTAATGCTACGGATAATTTCGGAGAGAGAAACACAATACGAAACATTCATTCAGAAGAAGAAATCAAATGAAGCAAATGTAAATAAAATATCGATATTTCAAGAGACGTATAATATCAAGCAATGTTATATGGTAACAGAACCGACATCTGCGACGCGGAAATTCAGGTCACTGTTAGCTAAAGGAATCTCTTCCACAGCGTCAGTTAGGGATGGATCCAGTATCTGCAGTCAATGTAGACACATCAAAAAAAGTTTTCCATTACCTCGGTCCTAAGGGTTCCGGAACCTGTACAGAAAATTGGAATATAGATCAACATAAACATCATTTCCGCCCTTTTTACTGCTCATGAGAACCACTATACAGCGAAACATTCAGATGTGGTGGTCCAGATTGCTGTACACACCGGTACGTCTGATACACACTAGCACGTCCTCTTGCATTGATGTATGACAGTATTCGTCGTGGCGTACTATCCATAACTTCATCAAGGCACTGTTGGTCCAGATTGTCCCACTCCACAACGGTGATTCGGCGTAGATCCCTCAGAGTGGTTGGTGGGTCACGTCGTCCATAAACGGGCATATGTGGCACTCATCAGTGATGAGAACGTGATGCCAATCCTGAGCAGTCCATTCGGCATGTTGTTGGGCCCATCTGTACCGCGCTGCATGGCGTCGTGGTTGCAAAGATGGACCTCCCCATGGACTTCGCGAGTGAAGTTGCGCTTCATGCAGCCTCTTGCGCACAGTTTGAGTCGTAACACGACATCCTGTGGCTACACAGAAAGCATTATTGAACATGGTCGCGTTGCTGTCAGCTTTCTCCGAGCCATAAGCCTTAGGTATCGGTCATCCACTGCACTAGTAGCCCTTGGGCGGCCTCAGCGAGGCATGTCATCGATGGTTCCCGTCTCATTGTATCTCCTCCATGTCCGAACAACATTGCTCTGGGTCAATCTGAGACGCCCCTTGTTGGAGCCCTTCCTGGCGGTAGGGCGCGGTATCGACCGTCTAGGTATGGTTGAATTACAGACAACACGAGCCGTGTACCTTCTTCCTAGTGGAATGACTGGCACTGATCGGCTATCGGACCCTCTCCATCCAATAGGCGCTGCTCATACATTGTTGTTTACATTGTTGTTACATCATTGGGCGGGTTTAGAGACGTATCTGAACAGTCAAAGGGACTGGGTTTCTGATACAGTACCCACAGTCAACGTTTGTCTTCAGGAGATCAGGGAACCGGGCTGATGCAACACATTTTTCGATGTTTGTAATTTAACTAGGTCTGACAAAGTACATTATTAAGCACTAGGTGCAGTTAGGTCAACAGCAACTAATACACCACGAATTGATATGTTGGACATTGCACTATACTTCAAAGCTGAAACATTCTTAAAGGAAAACTGCGTAGGATTCAATGGACAACACCGCGGTAAGTGCTGTAGGATAATACACAAGTTGGTAATGGGTGAAAAAAGTGACATTAAATGTCGTCGTATTTTATCTGGAGATACAAAATTCTAAAAATAAAAAATGTTAACCCTTATAAAGGTATCGCGCAGTAAGTTGGACCTGTCATGGAAAACAACTAAAACACTGGATGTTACCTGAAATATGACAAGTAGAAACACATTTCGTCTTCATTATCTGTAGCTAAAAATCTTTAAAGTAAAATGTTAACCTTGATTAATATTCCGTGGTATGAGCATAGGTTTGGCCTGCCCTGACAACAAATAAAACTTCGAATGGTACTGGAGGTATGACAACACATGGGTCCATGATAATGGATTACACAGTACTTCATCGCGGTCAAGATAATTGCAGGATGTCGGAATGCTTGAAAGTTGGTGTAGAGGGAAGAACCTGCGGAATGTACAACAAAAAAAATCTAGCCACAGTGTATTCCCAAAATTTACGGCTTCGCAAAACATGTGGCTCGTGGAAGGTCACCAAGAGAGTTGAGGTCATGTCCGAGAGGGGGATGCAGGGGGCTCATCTGATCGCGCTGGAAGCCGCCTGCCAAGAGAGCGAGCGAGCGCTGCCCCCGCGTGACCATTCCAAGTTCTGCGACTGGTTGCTGGACGAAGTTCTAGAAGCGCTCCCGCGTCAGCGACGCTTTCCCAAGCGTCACCTCGTCAGCATTAGTCGCTGTGGGAACTGTTCGCACGCGGAGAAGGCCAAGCCTCGCCACAACTCGGCACCTGTTCCACGGTGCAACGAATGGATCTGGGAAAGATTAAAAGTTTTATTTGAAAATAAAACGATTCCCACTCAGTCCGTCATTCCAACACGCAGAAGGGTGTCATAGACGCTGCTGAAGGCAGATTTCATTCAAATAAAATACAGAGACGATCAACATTATTCATAGTGGTTAGTCTCCCACCCTGCCTCGGAAGACGCAGGACGATGGACAGGCTGGTCCATGAGCAGGGAATTATAGACCGAGATGAAATTTCAAACCGACACATCAGTGATGCAAATGCCCGTAAAGCAAAAACGTGCTACCGAAGCCACGAAAGCTAGACTGTGGAGCAATGGAAGAATGTAATTTGGTCACACGAGTCTTGACTCTGTAGCTCAAAAATGGTTCAAATGGCTCTGAGCACTATGGGACTCAACATCTTAGGTCATAAGTCCCCTAGAACTTAGAACTACTTAAACCTAACTAACCTAAGGACATCACACACACCCATGCCCGAGGCAGGATTCGAACCTGCGACCGTAGCAGTCCCGCGGTTCCGGACTGCAGCGCCAGAACCGCTAGACCACCGCGGCCGGCAACTCTGTAGCACACCGAACCCACAACGTACCCGCAAAGTAGGAACTAGATGTCGGCAGAGCCAGCCTCAGGCGAGCGTGCATGTTATGCCTCACGAAACAACACGGCAGTCGGATGCTGTGAGTTGAGCTAGGCTGCAGAAGTTTCGAAATATTCGACACAGCTGCACGTAAGCGGAAAGAGGCAAAAGCCTTTCCACACCAGCGACCGAGGAAGTGTTTACTATATGTGCCGCAAGCAATAGCAAAGCCCGTGGATTCACAGCTTATAAATACCTAGGTGACTCGTGGGGCGCCATCTGAAATGCTGTACAGGGTCCGCAGTTCGATACCACCTCAGGACAGCCCGGACGGACTCGAACCGAGGGGCGCAGCCGAGCCTGCCGCAGAGAGCACTGGCCGCGGATCTTCTGCCGTGGACCAGGGTCGCTGCGTCACGAACCGCGCACTGCTGGAGGCGTCAGCTGCGCATCGGCCGCTGCCGCCTCAGCTCAGCTGCCGGCTCCAGGGACGTGGAAGTCGCCGACAGAAGCAGTGGCGTGACTCCAGCGCTCTGCCGCTCTGCATCTACATCTACAGCCATACTCCTCACGCCACCTGACGGTGTGTGGCGGACGGTCTCTTAAGTGCCTCTGTCGGTTCTCCCTTCTATTCCAGTCTCGTGTTGCTCGTGGAAAGAAGGATTGTCGGTATGCCGCTGTGTGGGCTCTAATCTCTCTGATTTTAACCTCACGGTCTTTTCGCGAGATATACGTAAGAGGGAGCAATATACTGCTTCACTCCTCGGTGAAGGTATGTTCTCAAAACTTCGACAAAAGCGCGTACCGAGCTACTGAGCGTTTCTCTTGCAGAGTCTTTCACGGGAGTTTATCTATCATCTCCGTAACGCTTTCGCGATTACTAAATGATCCTGTAACGAAGCGCGCTGCTCTCCGTTGGATCTTCTCTATCTCTTCTATCCGTACCCTATCTGGTACGGATCCCACACCGGTGAGCAATATTCAAGCAGTGGGGAAACAAGTGTACTGTAAACTACTTTCTTTGTTTTCGGATTGCATTTCCTTAGGATTCTTCCAATGAATCTCGGTTTGGCATCTGCTCTACCGACGATTAACTTCATATGGTCATTCCATTTTAAATCACTCCTAATGCTTACTCCCAGATAATTTATGGAATTAACTGCTTCCAGTTGCTGACATGCTATATTGTTGCTAAATTATACACGATGTTTCTTTCTATGCATTCTCAGCACATTACACTTGTCTACACTGACATTCAATTGCCATTCCCTGCACCATGCGTCAGTTAGTTGCAGATCCTCCAGCATTTCAGTACAATTTTCCATTGTTACAACCTCTCGATATACTATAGCATCATCCGCAAAAAACTCCAGTGAATTTCCGATGTTATCCAGGAGGTCATTCGTGTACACTGTGAATAGAAACTGTCCTGCGACACTCCCCTGCGACACACCTGACATCACTCTTACTTCGGAAGACTTCTCTCCATTCAGAATGACCTACTGCGTTCTGTTATCTAGGTACTCTTCAATCCAATCACACAATTGGACTGATAGTCCATATGCTCTTTGTTCATTAAACGACTGCGGGGAACTGTTCGAATGCCCCGCGGAAGTCAAGAAACACGGGATCTAACTGGGAAACCGTGTCTATGGCCCTCTGAGTCTCGTGGACGTATAGCGCGAGCTGGGTTTCACACGATGGTCTTTTTCGAAACCCATGCTGATTCCTACAAAGTAGATTTCTAGTCTCCAGAAAAGTCATTATACTCGATTATAATACGTGTTCCAAAATTCTACAACTGATAGACGTTAGAGATATAGGTCTATAGTTCTGCACATCTGTTCTACGTCCCTTCTTGGAAACGGGGATGACCTGTGCCCTTTTCCAATCGTTTATTAACGCTACGCTCTTCTAGAGACCTACAGTACACCGCTGCAAGAAGGGGGGCAAGTTCCTTCGCGTACTCTGTGTAAAATCGATCTGGTATCCCATCAGGTCCAGCGGCCTTTACTCTTTTGAGCGATTTTAATTGTTTCTCTATCCCTGTGTCGTCTATTTCGATATCTACCATTTTGTCAACTGTGCGACAATCTAGAGAAGGAACTACAGATTCCTCTGTGAAACACCTTTGGAAAAAGATAATTAGTATTTCAACTTTTAGTCTGTCATCCTCTGTTTCAGTACCATTTTGGTCACAGAGTGTCTAGACATTTTGTTTTGATCCACCTACCTCTTTGACATAAGACTAAAATTTCTTAGGATTTTCTTCAAGTCAGTACATAGAACTTTACTTTCGAATTCATTGAACGCCTCTCGCATAGCCCTCCTCACACTACATTTCGCGTCGCTTAATTTTTGTTAGTCTGCAAGGCGTTGGCAATGTTTGTTTGCTGTGAAGTTCCCTTTGCTTCCGCAGCAGTTTTCTAACTCATTTGTTGTACCACAGTGGCTCTTTTCCATCTCTTACCATCTTAGTTCTCTGAGCACTATTCGACTTAACTTCTGAGGTCATCAGTCTCCTAGAACTTAGAACTAATTAAACCTAACTAACCTAAGGACATCACACACATCCATGCCCTCGGCAGGATTCGAACCTGCGACCATAGCGGTCACGCGGTTCCAGACTGAAGCGCCTAGAACCGCACATCCACACCGACCGGCTCTAACGATCTTGCTAGGCACATACTCATGTAATGCACATTGTACGTTGGTTTTGAACTTTGTCCACCGATTCTCAACACTATATGTATTTGAGATAAAACTTTTGTGTTGAGTCGTCAAGTACTCTAAAATCTGCTTTTTTCACCTATGCTAAACAGAAAAATCTCCCTACTTTTTTTTAAATATTTCTATTTACTGCTGAAATCACCGATGCTGTAACCGCTTTATGATAGCTGATTCCCTGGTCTATGTTAACTGTTTCAAATATTTCGGGTCTTTTTGTCACCAGACTGTGAAATACGTTATTGCCACGAGTCGGTTCTCTGTTTAACTGATCAAGGTAGTTTTCAGATAATGCACTTGAAAAAAATTCACTGGATTCTTTGTCCCTGCCACCCGGTATAAACGTTTGAGTCTCCCAGTCTGTATCTGGTCAATTAAAATCTCCACCCAGAACTATAACATGGTCGGGAAATTCACTCGAAATATTTTCCAAATTTCCTTCAGGTGTTCTGCCACAACAGCTGCTGAGCCAGGGGGCCTATAGAGACATCCAATTACCATGTTTGAGTCTCCTTTCACCGTGACCTTCACCAAAATTATTTCACATTTCGGATCTCCGTCAGTTTCCTTCGATACTGTTGCACTCTTTACCGCTATAAACACGCCTCCCTCTTCGCTGTCCAACCTGTCTCTGCACTGTTGAGCAATGCTGAGACTCACGCATACTCACGCTGGAGACGACTGGATGCCCCAACCCCAGTGCCAGTGCTTCTAATGAATCATGTGATAACGGAACAATCTCTCTGTCTCTGGCCTTCTTCATTTTGCAGTTTCCAGCTTCTGATCAGGTTTACATTCCAAGAGTGAATCACTGCGGGCGTTGAGTGACTATTTGGGCAGCCATACTGGGGAATTCCATGGGGCTCATGTTTGCTCTACGACATCACCTTACTGGCAAGGGTTATTATGCGACCATTATGGCTAATCATGTCCATTTTTACCCCTCACAAAATTACAGTGTGGTGCAGCAGGGATAAAAAACGCCCAGATTGGGAACCACTTGTCTTGTAGTAGTACTGCATTCGCGTCTGGGAGCTGGAGATCTGATAGTAAGATACGTTTATTATTCTACTTCCAACACTTTAAGTAACTGCGTTTTCTCATTGATGCTGGTCCCCATCTAAAATTTCCGACTCAGTCACATTTTGGAACGTATGGGTAAATGCAGACTTTCAGATCTCTTATAGACGCGACAGTATTGTACGGATCATCAGTTTACACGTGGAATACTGACCCAAGAAGTACTTATGCACTGTAAACATAATATGGAATGAACAGCTACTTCACATCATTACATATGTGGTTTGACAAGTTCTGGGAGGCTGACTAAAGTGTGGTGAATTTCATGTGTTGTGATTATGCACACATTTGAAAAGAGCCTCATAACAATACTTGTAGTGTAATAATCACAGAGTGAAGTTACACTTCGACGAACGCTGTGGCCGAGCGGTTCTAGGCGCTTCAGTCCGGAGCCACGCGACCGGTACGGTCGCAGGTTCGAATCCTGCCTCCGTCATGGATATGTATGATGTCCTTAGGTTAGTTAGGTTTAAGTAGTTCTAAGTTCTAGGGGACTCATGACCTGAGATGTTAAGTCGCACAGTGCTTAGAGCCATTTGAACCAATTTTGAAAAATTTAAAATAGTAATGAAATTTGGTAGAACAAGTCATTTAACATAACAGATGTGTTTTTGCAAAATTTTAAAATATAAAGTGACTGACTAGATTACAATACTTTACAAAGCTCGGCACAAAATACACAATCCCCTCCACCCTCGGAATTGCGAGGGTTAATGTACGTGCACCGTGAATCACCTGGCGTGATGACCGAAATCAGAGAAATGAGTAAGATAACTCGCAGTAATGGCAGCACACGATCTGCCTACCTTTCAGCTAACGCCCGACCTGACTCCAGCTTTTCATTCAGGTAACACAGTCATTTAGCCGGAATTACCCCCCATCAGCTTAGGAAAACTCGCGAGTACGGCAGTTTCGTTTCACGAAAATTGCTTTCGCCTCGTTTGCAACGGAGCGAGCCGTCGCAGGAAGGATAAATCTTCGTCCGCGCAAAGTACTGCTCGGTTTTTATCTCAGCTGCATCCGCGCTGTTTTTCTTACATCACGAACGTTCTTATCCGCTAAACAGCCATAAAGCAGGTAAGCAGAGAACAACGGCGCGATAGCGGCGCAAAAAGAGGGCGCGACGGCGGCGGCTGCGCCTCCCGCCTGAGGCACGGCGCAGTCAGCCCCCCTGGTTTTACTCGGCCCGCGCCTCATTAGTCAGCGCGCTTATCACCGCCCGGAGCCCTCGCCTGGCCTGGCCTGCCGGGCTGCGGCTGTCGTCGCAGCGGGGGTCAGCCGGCTGCGACCCGCCCACGCTTCCTGCTGGCCGCTGCCGGAGCGCCGGCCGTCTGGCCGATCGGAGGCAGAGCGAGCGCACAGCGCCCGTCGAAACCTGCCGCGGCCGCCTACGGCAGCAGTCCGCCGTCCCGCACTGCTCGCCTGGAAACAGCGGCGGCTGCACTAAAAACCATCACAGCATCGCCGATTTGCGTTTTATACGCTTCTGGCCATAGTCCGAGGTATACATCTCAGGCAAATACATCGTCGTGCAACGCTAGGGACATTATCTGAGGCTGTAACGGTTTTCCAGAGGTGTTAATGCACGTTAAGTTCCAAGGAATCACACCGTGCACCCCTTGACCCGGGAGTGCCCTCGTTTGCGAGTGGTCGACGAAAAAATTTCGGAATTTTTCAAGGAGTATGCGTTGCATAGCGTAATGGTTAAAGTACCGATCTTACATGGCGAGCAATGTGAGTACGAATTTTGTCAGTTTCTTTGAAATTTTTTTGTTTTTAAACCTTAATTGGAATGACTTTCATCATTGTCTTTACTCAATTAATTGCTTTATGATACTTTTTATTCAATTAATTGGTTTAAATGGAACTTTTTCCTATTCATCTGTTATCTCATGTTAGTCATCATATAAAATATGTCATTTACGCTCACTTTACTTTCCTATCAGTCTTTTTCCACTTGCAGTTCTTGTGGATGTCGTTTTGACTATTTTTATGTCTTAGCTTCGATTTAATTGCATCCATTTTCTCATTTTACATTTTCGTACAACTCAGTGCAGTCATTATTTCTACGTCTTATTTTGCTCGAATTTTGTTTTACTTAAAATAGTGCTTTCCTTCAAATTATAATTCACACTATTTTGTGCACAGTACAACGAGAAACTATATTTTAAATGTTCGTATAACGATAGTTATCCAAAAAGATTTACTCTTGTAACGAGCAGTACATTCTTAACACCAAATCAATAGAAATTATTTCGTCTTTGCTTTAGCAGAAACATCGTCATTTTCAAATGTTTAACAAAAAAATGGTTCAAATGGCTCTGAGCACTATGGGACTCAACTGCTGTGGTCATAAGTCCCCTAGAACTAAGAACTACTTAAACCTAACTAACCTAAGGACATCACACACATCCATGCCCTCGGCAGGATTCGAACCTGCGACCGTAGCGGTCGTGCGGTTCCAGACTGTAGCGCCTTTAACCGCTCGGCCACTCCGGCCGGCAAATGTTTAACATTTTGATAGATAAATAAAAGTAATTAAATTCGCACCCACAAAGATTCCAAGTGGAAAAAGAATGACAGGAACAAGAAACAAGGGCAACTGAAGAAGTTAGAACGTTGATTAGAACGTTGATTCCCAGCAGAATTTACTGGTTTATTTGACTTATTCCTGTGGATGTTGTTTTAATTTGCTTTGTCCCATATTCCACATGTGATTTTTCTTTGAATGATTGTGTGCATGTTTGAAAATTAACGTAGCATGGACCAAGAGAAGGTAATTGGGGCATAGCAAACGGTAAAGTTGGCTGCGAATTTTCAAACTTGATGGTTCTCTCCCCCCAGTGCTGTAAACAGAGACGGTTCACACCATACTTGCCAGCTCTCCCATGGGACACCATCTTGTCGAAAGCACCTAAAGTGCCAGACGGAAGGGTTTGCGTGTTTCGATCAAGTCGAGAGCTGTACCGGTGGTAGCGCAGCTGGTGGCAGGGTCACCCTAGCCGGAGTCGTCTCGACTGAGCATCCCTAGGTACGGTAGGGAGGGCTCTACAGTCATGGTGAAGCCAGCTTCCATAACACAGACGACCCCAACAGAAAAAATCAGGCAGGTCGCAATACCTAGAGGTGGCAGCCCCATCACGCGACTTAATCTGCGCAGCGCGCGTAACGCAGCCAGGTGTTTATAAAATTACTGCAAACTCACAGACAACCACGGATACCGAACTGGATCAACTGGTGACAACTGGAAAACCTTAAAGGACAAATGATTTGCCATTACGAATTATGAGTCTTGGCAACGTAGAATGTTAGAGGATTAACAAACAAAGAAGAGTTAAATTAAGTACTCAGAGAGAGGAGAGAGGAAAGTAGACTTTGCAATAACAGAAACTAAGAAAAAACCAAAAGGAACAAAAACAAAAGGTTTGACAGACTACTCAATGGCTTTCAGTGGCGTCAAAATTTAAAAAAAAAGGAGCTAGTTCCAGGGTAACAATTTTAGTGCGCGATAAACGGAGAGAACAGATTCGTGAATATAGCTTCAAAAATGAAAGAATAATGACCGTCAAATTTCAAATTCCAAGAGATCATCTAACAGTTGTAGAGTTCTAAGACCCAAAGGAGGGAAGGAAGTATGACACTGATACTTTTTACGATGGCCATCAGAATAATATTAATAAAAGCGACAAGACAGATAATATTGTCATCGCTTGTGATTTAATGCAAGAGTTGGAAATCTGTCCATTGTTGTTGTTATTGTTGTGGTCTTCAGTCCAGAGACTGGTCTGATGCAACGCTCCATGCTACTCTGTCCTGTGCAAGCTTATTCATTTCCAAGTAACTACTGCACCTACATCCTTCTGAATCTGCTTGGTGTATTCATATCTTGGTCACCTTCGACGATTTTTACCCTCCACACTGCTCCCCATAGCTAAATTGATGATCCTGTGATGCCTCAGAAAATGTCCTACCAACCGATCACTTCTTCTAGTCAAGGTGTGCCATAAATTCCTCTTCCCCCAATTCTGTTCAATACCTCCTCATTAGTTACATGATCTACTCATCTAATCTTCAAGATTCTTCTGTAGCACCACATCTCGAAAGCTTCTGTTCCCCTCTTGTCTAAATTATTTATAGTCCACATTTCACATCCATACATGGCTACACTCCATACAAATACTTTGACAAAAGGCTTCCTGACTCTTAAATCTGTACTCGATATTAACAAATTTCTCTTCTTCAGAAACGTTGTTCTTGCCATTGCCAGTCTGCATTTTATATCATTCGTACTTCCACCATCATCAGTTATTTTGCTTCCCAAATACCAAAACACATCTACTACTTTGTTTCATTTCCGAATCTAATTCCCTGAGAATCACCTGATGTAGTTAGACTACATTCCATTCGTTTTGCTTTTAATGTTCATTTTTCTAGCCTCTTTTCAAGACACTGTCCACTCCGTTCGACTGCTCCTCCAGCTCCTTTGCTGTCTCTGACAGAATTACAATGTCATCGGCGAACCTCAAAGTTTTTATTTCTTCTCCATGGATTTTAATTGCTAGTCCAAATTTATCTTTTGTTTCCTTTACTGCTTGCTCAATGTATAGACTGAATAGCATCGGGGATAGGCTACATCCTTGTCTCACTCCCTTCCCAACCACTGCTTCCCTTTCATGCCCCTAGACTCTTATAACTGCCATCTGGTTTCTGTACAAATTGTAAATAGCCTTTCGCTCCCTGTATTTGACCCCAGCCACATTCAGAACTTGAAAGAGAGTATTCCAATCAACATTGTCAAAAGCTGCCTCTAAGTGTACAAATGCTACAAACGTAGTTTTGGGTTGACTTTCCTTAATCTATATTCTAGGTACGTCGTCGGGTCAATATTGCCTCGCGTGTTCCAACGTTTCTACGGAAAGCAAACTGATCCTCCCCAAGGTCGGCTTCTACCAGTTTTTCCACTCGTCTGTAAAGAATTCGTATCAGTATTTTCCAGCCGTGACTTATTAAACTGATAGTTCGGTAATTTTCATACCTGTCAACACCTGCTTTCTTTGGGATTGTAATTATTGTATTCTTCTTGAAGTCTGAGGGTATTTGACCTGTCTCATACATCTTGCTCGGCAGATGGTAGAGTTTTGTCAGGGCCGGCTCTCCCAGGCTATTAGTAGTTTTAATGGAATGTTGTCTACTCCAGGGGCCTTGTTTCGACTTAGATTTTTCAGTGCCTTGTCAAATTCTTCACGCAGTATCATATCTCCCATTTCATCTACATCATCTCTCATTTCCATAATATTGCCCTAAAGTACATCGCCCTTTTATAGACTATATACTCTTTCTACTTTTCCGCTTTCCCTTTTGTACTTAGAACTGGTTTTCCATCTGAGCTCTTGATATTCATACAAGTGGTTCTGTATTTTAAACATAGCTGCGCAACAGCAACGGTTCCACGTAATAAGACTACAGACAGCCGACCAGTTGCAATGGATAAAGAAATCTTTACCTAGGTTTCAACAGATTTAAATCTGTCTTCTTCAGAAGACGGAAATTTTACATTAGTATGATACATCAGTCCATACTAATGTAAAATTGCCGCCTTGTGAAGAAGACAGATTTAAATCTGTTGAAACCTAGGTAAAGATTTCTTTATCCATTGCAACTGGTCGGCTGTCTATAGTCTTATTACAAGTGGTTCTCTTTTCTCCAAAGGCCTCTTTAATTTTCCTGTAGGCAGTATACAGGGTGAAATGCATTTAAACGGACAAACTCTGGGAGGTTGTATGGGACATCAAAACAAATATTTTTCCCTAATGTAATTTTTTTCTGTGAGGACTATTTAAACCAGTAGAGGAAGATTTCTCTGGTGGCAAATTAATTAAACCAACGAACACTTTTCCATTTTTGTATTACCAAGAAACAAGACATTAACACAACCCAATTCCAACTACAGTAGATTATCAAAAATGGCTCCATTGACACGTAAACACACCGTCGGATCATGTTCTGTCTGACACGGGCAAAAACCCCAGGTTTATCCTGAATTGTTCCTGCTGCTGCTACTATCCGGACAACCAGATCCTCTTCTGATGCAACAGGTATTGTGTAAACAAGGTTGCGTAGCCCTCCCCGCACAAAAAAGTCCGGAGGGTACATATCTCGGGATAGAGCAGGCCATGGTACAGGACTACCTCTGCCAATCCACGTTTCTGGGAACCGTCGGTCCAGGAATCGACGAACACGACGACTGAAATTTGCCGTAGCCCTGTCATGTTGGAACCACACGCGTTGTCTGGTAGGGAGCGGGACGTCTTATAGCAATTCTGGCAATGCTCTGGCGAGAAAATTGTAATAGTGCCTGCCATTTAATGACCAAGGTAGAAGATACTGCCCAATTA
The DNA here is from genome assembly GCF_023864275.1 of Schistocerca cancellata. Taxonomy (NCBI): domain Eukaryota; kingdom Metazoa; phylum Arthropoda; class Insecta; order Orthoptera; family Acrididae; genus Schistocerca; species Schistocerca cancellata. The sequence continues at coordinate 10,325,681 of NC_064631.1, read as the reverse complement.
AACAGCCCCCAACAGCACCGACCCACACATTAACGAAGAACCGCACTTGAGCGCTAGTAACTGTGGCATGTGGGTTATCCCCACTCCAAACATGCGAATTGTGCATGTTGAAGACTCCATCACGCCCGAACGTTGCTTCATAGGTAAACAACACAGAGAATGGAAATCCGGTCTCACGCAGACCTTGGTACACAGCAGCAAAGGTCGTATAATGCGGGATACGGCGATTAGAATATTGTTGTTGATAAACCTGCAGTATAGCTCGTCCGTTGTGGTGCGCTACGTAGTACGCACAAACCATATCAGTGTACTCCCTCCATGTGTATCGCTCATGTTAGTAAACAGAGACAATGCAATACCACACTGGTGGACAGTAGCTGCCTACAACTGAAGAGCGTAACACGGCATCTAACAACTGAAGAGCGTAATAGGGCCTCCACCGGTTTAAATAATCCTCATAGGGAAAAATGACATCAGGGAAAAATATTTGTTTTGATGTCCCCTAAAACCTCCCAGAGTTTGTCAGTTTAAATACTTTTCACCCTGTATATCTTACCCCTAGTGAAATATGCCTCTACCCTGCTTAGCTATTTTGCACGTCCTGTCCAACTCATTTTTGAGACGTTTGTATTCCTTTTTGACTGCTTCATTTACTGCATTTTTATATTTTCTCCTTTCATCAGTTAAATGTTACCCAAGGATTTCTACTAACCCTCGTCTTTTTACCTACTTGATCGTCTGCTGCCTTCACTATTTCATCTCTCAAATCTACCTTCTCCTTCTACTGTATTTATTTCCCATGTTCTTGTTAATCTTTCCCTAATGTTCTCTCTTAACCTCTCTACAACCTCTGATACGTTAAGTTTATCCAGGTCCCATCTCCTCAAGTTCCCACCTTTTTGCAGTTTCTTCAGTTTTAATCTACAGTTCATGACCAATAGATTGTGGTCAGAATCCACATCTTCCCTCTGAAACTTCTGGTTCACCTCACTTGCCATGTTGGACATAAATCTTGAATCATCTTGTAGACTGAGGACCGGAACTCTTGTCATTGATGACGGCAGGATAACCAATTTTCAATTGGAAATAACCGCTTTGAGTGGTCTTCGTTTTGTGTACTTGCTTTGGTGAGTCTGAGGCTCTGATCTGCCACGGTCTATGGCTGCTTGTGATGCGTACAATATCTCATTCGAAAATAAGATTATGATTGCAATGTGTTAATATGTTAAAATGATAAATTCGAGTAGCTTTGTCCTCTCGTTGATAGTTATTCTTGAAATATACAGTGATCTGCAGAACATTATAATCACCGATCTACTATAAACTCGTCCAGGCGATAATAACATCACCTGGTGAGGGATAATTGCTAGTCAGACACATTCACGGTGGCTGTAGTTTCAGTGAGTGTGGTGTTCGTGTGTGGAATGGCGATAGCGCGTGATGCGTGACCGAGGACAGATCGTGATGGCCGGGGCGCTCGGAAACTGTACGGCTTATTGGGTGTCCGAGGAGAGCCGTGGAGAGAGTCTCCAACACGTGGCGAAACCCATAAGAAACAACGTCCACGCGTCGTGGGGTTTGGCGGCCACTCCTCATTACAGATGTCGAACGTCGTAGGCTGGGCAGACTGGTGAAACAGGAAAGGCGGCGAACTATGGTGGCACTAACATCAGACTTTAACGCTGAACGGAGTACAAGTGTGTCTGAACACACAGTGCACTGAACACTCCTAACGATAGGCTCCGCAGCTCACGACCGATGCATGTGCCAGTGTTAACACCCCGACATCGGCAACTACGACTGAGATGGGCACGTGACCATCGGCACTGGATTTTGGCGCAGTGGCAGAGCGTTGCACGGACTGATGAATCCCGATACCTTCTTCATTACGCCGATAGGAGCGTGTGAATGCGTCTCCTTTCAGGCATACACGTTCTTGGCAACTGTACTGCGAGACAGAGACAAACTGGCGGCGGCTCCATTATGCTCTGGGGAACATTCACGTGGGCACCCATGGGCCCAGTGGCGCTCGTGCAGAACACCGTGACGGTTAAGGAGAATCGTACACCGGTTGCAGACCACGTGCTACACTTCGTGACGATCGTGTATTCTTCAACGAGGTAATGCACCATGTCACAAGGCCAGGAGCGTGGTGGAGTGGTTCGAGGAACACAGTATCGAGATCCAACTGATGTGCTGGCCGCACAACTAGCCAAACCGGAACCAATCTAACACATCTAGGATGTAACTGAACGTGGTGTCCGGAATTTAGGGGAAGTAGGTGACTTGTATCTGCAGATATGGCGCGGAATCCCTCCAGCGACCTACCAAGGCCTCATTGCTTCCATGCCACGACACGTCGCCATTGTCGTAGGTGAACAAACTGGCTGTTAGGAAGGTTGTCATAATGTTCTGGCAGATCAGTGTAGGTATTAAATTCTGACGTACGAAGCTCTCGGTTCTGTGAGAGATCAACACAGAACATGTGAGAGATCAACACAGAAAATGTGAGACAAGTTACCAGGTAAGTTCCACTTTGCCGCCCCTCGCGTGGCTAATTTTCGCGGTGCGGTGATCCCAGTTACCGCGCTGTCAGGCGGCAGGCTGCTACTTCACTCCCAGACAGCCCACCGCTCTCGGAGGGCTCCCACAGGTCGCTAAGGGCGCTGCCGGCCCAGCGGGGGTGAGCGGTAATGGGAAATTCTCTGCGTGCCTGACTCTGGAAAGAGGGCCGTCACTTCCATCACGCGCAGTCCAACAAAAGGGAGGCACCAGCGGTGGCGCTGGGGGCCGGGGTGGGCGGCGGGGGTGGACGGAAGTGTGCGAGCCCGCCTCCCGCGAGAGACCTCAGCACCGCCACACGGGGGGTCCCGTCTATCGTTGTCAAAGGTGAATTTCGTGAATTTATGAACTGTTATGATTTCGGGACCTCGTCGCCTGGAGCCACACCGACTTCTTTCCTTTTTATTTAAGCGTAGAGTGGTCAGTTCCGAGCAGGTGGAGACAAGACGGGCAGGGGTCGAAACCCGAGGCCTGGCAGCGATGCCTCCCCCTCCCATCCCTGAATCACTCCCTCAAGTAGTTTTTTTTTTTTAGGAAACAGGATGAATAAAAAATATCTTCATTGGTACAAGCTTAAATACAACAGAAATGCCATCCTTCCGGCAGAAATAACACGAGACATTACAATAGAACAAGACGAGCAAATGTTTTATTAGCAAGGTGTAGGAAAAAATAATAACAATACTACTGATGTAAGCTAAGAGATGTGAAGCAACAGACAATGGAGTTGGGGGAATAACCAGCGTGTTCTGGTATAGTGCATAAAAGAGAGGAGGTGCGTGGCCATGCGCCTACTCTACTGTGGGCTGCGATATAGAAAGTGGCACGGACAGTCTCGGATGTCAGCACGGGGGGCGGGAGTGCTGTCGGCATGTGGAAACATCCAACTAAGCGAGGATGACGTAAAGATTGGGTTGTAGGTAACTGGTGAAGAAGGCGCGGTAGCGTGGTCGCTGCTCAGCTTCACTGTGGGCGGTCTGTAAGTACTGCCAGAGGTCAAGGCGTGATTTGTCGCCATCATTATACAGGTAGGTGATCGTCCATCCCTCGACCCATAAAACTGCATGGTTTTTGATGGCGTTGAAATAGTATCTTCAGGATGGATAAAAGTCCATGGGTCAATGGAAACCGGCGGAACGCGGAGGTAACAGGCAACGAACTGTCGGCCAAGTTTCCAGACGTCACTGGTGGCAGCACAAGTCAGTTGGTGGACATCGTCGTCCATGAGGTGGCAAATGGAACAAAGCGGAGAGTCCGTTAGTCCGATGGCGTGAAGACGTTGATTTGTGGCGAATTTTCCTCTTTTGACGTGGTACCATGTTGCCAGGACGTTTGATGGAAGGGAAAGCTGGTGGATATGACGCCAAACCGTGGGACACCGCTTGCATGGATGTCTGAGTTTGATTTTGTTAACAGATATGTAACGAAGGAATAGGATGTAAAAAATTCTTAGGTCGAAGAGAACGCGTGGTTAACATAACTGAAGTCGATGATGTAATCAGAAATGTGTGTCAGATGGTGCTTGATGTGTCCGACTGGTACTGGTGGCGTTATGATCGCGGACGTAAGAATTTCCAGCAAGGTGCCCCCGTTCCACTGCTTGTGCATGGTGGACATGTACAATGATGTCGCTCGGAGTCGCACATTGACAAGGCCGTCGTCTCCCTCTCGCGGGGGAAGGGTGAGCGTGTCGTAGCGGACCTTAAAGAGCGTATCGGCTGTAAGAAAGTATCCGAAAGCGGCCTGGAGGCTGCGTCCAATAGTTGATGGCATCGGGAGGACCAGTGCGGTGTGGGCCATTCTGGACGCCACAAGTTGATTGAGGTATTGCACACGTTGTAAAGAATCGGGTCGGCGGAAGAGGTTCTGTCACACCGCCGTGGGGATAATCTGAAGTGCACGCCGAAAATTCATGGCAGCGTAACGGCGTACGGTGGAGGTGATAATCATACCAAGGTATCGTAATTTCTGTACACACAAGAGAGGTCGCTTCCAATGGACATCGCCGTGGATTTAGTCACATTCATGTTACTGCCCGCTGCAGTTCCGTACGTTGATATCAAATAAAACACCATTTGTGTTTCATTCCATGAGCGGACCAAGAGGAGGAGGTCGTCCGCATACTCATGACATCGAAAACTGTGCTGTCGCAAAGTGAGACGAGAAAGGTGGCTTGTCCGACTCCCGAACAGTGGCTCCAGGCTTATGGCATAGAGAAGGGTCGAAAGTGGGCAACCTTACCCTACGGAACGCCGGATCGTCGCTGCTCCGCCACACGGCCATTGACCTGGATCATCGATTCGGCGATGCCGTGCAGGTGCCGAATGACATAGATTAAGGCTGGTGGAAAACCCATTCGGCTCATCACTGAGAACGGAAAACGATGCTGCACCTTATCGAACGCGCTGTCAAAATCAATGGCAGCCACCGCGGCGGGGAGGTCTGCACGCCGCTCCCAGTGCAATTAAATCACGACATTCTCCTGTAGTCGTTTGTATATTAACTGAGCCTCCCGTGGTTGTCTGTTCCGGGGATGGAATGCTTGGCAGGATCTTGCAGCATCGCGTCGCGAGGAGGTGTGTAAAAATTATATAGTCTCCGTTAAGCAGACTCAGGGGACGGTAATGTGCTGTCGTCACTCCCGGTGTCGGTTTGTAGATGGGTTTAATAATTCCTGTGACAAAGGACGGCAAACCGTCGACAGCAGGTGATTCATTCAGAGCACCTTTGTTGATTGCATCGTGTACTTCTTCACGCGTAACTGGTTCTATCAGCTCTTCCGCTTCGTCGCTGGCGAGGGTGCGAGTTTCGCCTGATAACACAGACTCCTCAGCGTGGTTGTTGGTAATCTCCTCCTGGTACATTGTGCGGTAGTGGTCTACAAAGGCGTTGACGATATCGGTCTTGCAAGTGGCACTTCCTGGGCGCGACCGGTGTAAACCTCGGTGATGAGTCGTTGTCGTCGGTGTTTCCTGTTGTTGTTGTTGTTGTAATCTTCAGTCCTGAGACTGGTTTGATACAGCAGCATCACCCGACTTAATTCGACTACATTCCATTATCCTTGTTTTGCTTTTGTTGATGTTCATCTTATATCCTCCTTTCAAGACACTGTCCATTCCGTTCAATTGCTCTTCCAAGTCCTTTGCTGTCTCTGACAGAATTGCAATGTCATCGGCGAACCTCAAAGTTTTTATTTCTTCTCCCTGGATTTTAATACCTACTCCAAATTTTTCTTTTGTTTCCTTTACTGCTTGCTCAATATACAGATTGAATAACATCGGGGAGAGGCTACAACCCTGTCTCACTCCCTTCCCAACCACTGCTTCCCTTTCATGCCCCTCGACCCTTATAACTGCCATCTGGTTTCTGTACAAATTGTAAATAGCCTTTCGCTCCCTGTATTTTACCCCTGCCACCTTTAGAATTTGAAAGAGAGTATTCCAGTCAACATTTTCAAAAGCTTTTTCTAAGTCTACACATTCTAGAAACGTAGGTTTGCCTTTTCTTAATCTTTCTTCTAAGATAAGTCGTAAGGTCAGTATTGCCTCACGTGTTCCAACATTTCTACGGAATCCAAACTGATCTGCCCGAGGTCGGCTTCTACCATTTTTCCATTCGTCTGTAAATAATTCGCGTTAGTATTTTGCAGCTGTGACTTATTAAACTGATAGTTCGGTAATTTTCACATCTGTCAACACCTGCTTTCTTTGGGATTGGAATTATTGGTTCAAATGGCTCTGAGCACTATGGGACTTAACTGCTGTGGTCATCAGCCCCCTAGAACCTAGAACTACTTAAACCTAACTAACCTAAGGACTTCACACACATCCATGCCCGAGGCAGGATTCGAATCTGCGACCGTAGCGGTCACTGGAATTATTATATTCTTCTTGAAGTCTGAGGGTATTTCGCCTGTCTCCTACATCATGCTCACCAGATGGTAGAGTTTTGTCAGGACTGGCTCTCCCAAGGTCGTCAGTAGTTCTAATGGAATGTTGTCTACCCCCGGGGCCTTTGTTTCGACTCAGGTCTTTCAGTGCTCTGTCAAACTCTTCACGCAGTATCATATCTCCCATTTCATCTTCATCTTCATCCTCTTCCATTTCCATAATATTGTCCTCATGTACATCGCCCTTGTATAGACCCTCTATATACTCCTTCCACCTTTCTGCTTTCCTCTCTTTGCTTAGAATTGGGTTTCCATCTGAGCTCTTGATATTCATACAAGTGGTTCTCTTTTCTCCAAAGGTCTCTTTAATTTTTTTGTAGGCTGTATCTATCTTACCCCTAGTGAGATAAGCCTCTACATCCTTACATTTGTCCTCTAGCCATCCCTGCTTAGCCATTTTGCACTTCCTGTCGATCTCATTTTTGAGACATTTATATTCATTTTTGCCTGCTTCTTTTAGTGCATTTTTATATTTTCTCGTTTCATCAATTGAGTTCAATATTTCCTCTGTTACCCAAGGATTTATACTAGCCCTCGTCTTTTTGTCTACTTGATCCTCTGCTGCCTTCACTACTTCATCCCTCAGAGCTACCCATTCGTCTTCTACTGTATTTCTGTCCCCCATTCCTGTCAATTGTTCCCTTATGCTGTTCCTGAAACTCTGTACAACCTCTGGTTTAGTTAGTTTATCCAGGTCCCATCTCCTTAAATTCCCACCTTTTTGCGATTTCTTCAGTTATAATCGACAGTTCATAACCAATTGATTGTGATCAGAGTCCACATCTGCCCCTGGAAATGTCCTACAATTTAAAACCTGGTTCCTAAATCTCTGTCTTACCATTATATAATCTATCTGATACCTTTTAGTATCCCCAGGATTCTTCCAAGTATACAACCTTCTTTTATGATTCTTGAACCAAGTGTTAGCTATGATTAAGTTATGCTCTGTGCAAAATTCTACCAGACGGCTTCCTCTTTCATTTCTTAGCCCCAATCCATATTCACCTACTATGTTTCCTTCTCTCCCTTTTCCTACTCTCGAATTCCAGTCACCCATAACTATTAAATTTTCGTCTCCCTTCACCTCATCATCTCATCATACATTTCTTCAATGTCTTCGTCATCTGCAGAGCTAGTTGGCATATAAACTTGTACTACTGTAGTAGGCATGGGCTTCGTGTCTATCTTGGCCACTATAATAGTTCACTACGCTGTTTGTAGTAGCTTACCCGCACTCCTATTATTTTACTCATTATTAAACCTACTCCTGCACTACCCCTATTTGATTTTGTATTTATAACCCTGTATTCACCTGACCAGAAATCTTGTTCCTCCTGCCACTGAACGTCACTAATTCCCACTATATCTAACTTTAACCTATCCATTTCCCTTTTTAAATTTTCTAACCTACCTGCCCGATTAATGGATCTGACATTCCACGCTGCGATCCGTAGAATGCCAGTTTTCTTTCTCCTGATAACGACGTCCTCTTGAGTAGTCCTCGCTCGGAGATCCGAATGGGGGACTATTTTACCTCCGGAATGTTTTACCCAAGAGGACGCCATCATCATTTAACCATACAGTAAAGCTGCATGCCCTCGGGAAAAATTACGGCTGTAGTTTCCCCTTGCTTTCAGCCGTTCGCAGTACCACAACAGCAAGGCCGTTTTGGTTAATGTTACAAGGCCAGATCAGTGAATCACCCAGACTGTTGCCCCTGTAACTAGTGAAAAGGCTGCTGCCCCTCTTCAGGAACCACACGTTTGTCTGGCCTCTCAACAGATACCCCTCCGTTGTGCTTGCACCTACGGTACAGCTATCTGTATCGTTGAGGCACGCAAGCCTCCCCACGAACGGCAAGGTCCATGGTTCATGGGGGGAGGGGTTCCTATCGGAGGTGATATGACGCACGGTGGGATGTCCTTGTTCCACGGAATATTGACGTCGGGTCCGTACCATCGCCCCCTGCAGTCTTGGCGTGGCAACATTACAATTTGTGCCTTAATCCTTCTGCGTTCCCTCTGGGTGTCAGGGGTGGGCGGTTGGGAGTCCAGGTCGCGGAGAACGGCGTAAAAATAGTCAGTAGCGTGCCGGCGACACGCAGCTACTTTCTTGCCACACTGAATTAATGTACGTCGAATGGCAAGTCAAGGTCGTGCAGTACTTAGGTAAACGACGTTCACAGGTGGCCCATGTCTCGGTAACATGTTGAAGACATTCGGGATCATGAAGATGGGAGGTGTTTAGTTTCCACAGTGCTCGACTACGCTAGACCACTTGCTGGTGGAAGAGAATGTTGCAACTGTAGGCACAGTAGTCCGAACGGACCAAGGGCCAAAGTTCTGCACCTTGGACTGTAGGTATGAGTTCCCGAGGGCCGTAAATCCTATGAAGGTGGCTCGCGGAGTGACTCGCCTGGTAAGTATGTCCAGGCGCGTCGCCGTGCCGAACTTCTCAAGTTCCGCGGAGCAACAGATCTCGGACGACAAGACACAGTTCTTGACAGGTGTTGTAGTTGGGCAGTTGATCCTTCGGGTGCAGGGCACAATTAAAATCAGCCCCAAGCAAGTAATGGTCACAGCGTCCAAGAAATAAATCGGGGATTTATCCTTAATAGAAGTGTGCCCTGTCGCGTCTGCGGGTGTAGCGTGACGGAGCGTAAATGTTGACAATATGCATCCCCAAGACGGTGATGGCCACGCCTCTGCAGGATGGATGTATGCGATATCAGCCAGTCGGGCGTAGATGGCTACGCCACGTCCCAGGTGGTCAGCAGGAAAAGAATAAGTGTTATATCCCGCGACGTCTGGAAGTGTGGTCATATGTACTTGGTAGTAGTGCGTTGTCGACGTGCGATGCCCGTGTCATCTGTCGCAGCAGTTGAAGTTTCACGTGGGAGCTAATGGTGTTAGTGTGGATCGTCGCTACTCGGTAGGTTTTCGACCGTACCCCGCCGGGGAGGGTGACGAGCGGCGAGGCAACGGCGAGTCGTGCCGTACGCCACCTGGCGGCATTATCGGCGGCGTAACTAGGCTTCTGTCTGGGATAATTGTGTCCCCAGCGTTTGGTCCGCCCTTCGTCGTGTTCTTCACTTCACGGCACTGAAGGCGCTGTCGTTGTGATGTTCATACGTTCCACTACAGTCGTGACTTCTCGGCGGCAGTCGAAATGGTGGAGTCCATCGGTTCAGGTGCACCTGAGGGAGGCAGCAGAGTAGGCACCGGCACAGCCGCAGTCGGCTTCATGTTGTCGTGTCGTCGACGACTCGTCGAGTCGGACGGCCTCTGGAGCGTCAGGGTGAAGGGGGGGGGGGGATGACCCGAGACCGTATGGCGCCTCCTCTTGCGCCTTTTAGGTGAACGGTGTTTGCGTGTTCGTCCCTCTGTGTCGGAATAGGGAAGGGAGTCGCGGCGCTCTGGTAGAAAGGCCGTCGAGGGAACGATAAGTGAAGGGGCGTCCATACGATCGGCCGGGTGGGGATCGGAAGTCGTCGCTGTGGGTAGAGGCGCCGGAGTAGAGTCAGGTTGCGAGCGCGATGCGTCGACCGCGGCGGTATCCGTAGCAGCAGGAAAGGTCACCGGGCGGCGGTTGGTGGGACAGGAGATGAGAGCGCCGATGCGCAGGTGATCGGTAGAACTGTCGTCCGAACCGGAGGCGCCGCGGTAACGGCCGGGAACTGGGTGCTTCGTCTCTGAAGACAGACCTGAGCCGCGCGGCATTAGCCCAACGGTCTTAGGCGCTGCTGTCATGGACTGTGCGGCTGATCCCGGAGGAGGTTCGAGTCCTCCCTCGGGCATGGGTGTGTGTGTTTGTCCTTAGGATAATTTATGTTAAGTAGTGTGTAAGCTTAGGGACTGATGGCCTTAGCAGTTAAGTCCCATAAAATTTCACACACATTTGAACATTTTGAACAGACCTGAGGTGGCCTTCTTTACTGTACCCGGAACAGGTCTTGGGTTGGCCGCTAATTTGCAGGTAAGATAGCACGTGGCGATGGAGATCGGTCGTACACCGTTAACAACGTGGTACTTTTGGAAATGCGTCCAGCGTTCAGCAGTGTAGCCATGTACAGTGCCTTAGGGCGGAAAGCCACGATAACGTCTTCCGCCCAGAGCTCGAAAACTCGTATGATGCGCATTCCCAAGCCTGCGTCGTCGACAGTGACCGCACCGACATTTCCGTCGGCGTGGTAAAAGCTTTGTCCGTGTTTGGCGACACGAAGAATTCTTTCGTACACCGCGTCATTGACGACTTTGACGTACATCGTACTGCTTAATATGGACAAATGGATGTCGAAGATTTCGGAAGCAGGGATCTTAGCAACGTCGCGTAGGAAACGTTCCACTTCCAAGGAATTAGGTCGTGTGTAGTCGTTGTACAAGCTGAATCGTAGTCTTGATTTTCTAAAACAGTTGGCCACGGTTCTAGTACACGGAAGCGACACTTAAGTGGCGGCCGCTGAAATGTAAACAACAGCGAGCACGCGCGCTCTGCAGGCGGAAGCCCAGCACGTCAGCACTACACGGCTGCGAAAGCCGGACTGTAGACCTGTACACTTGGGTTGGTTTGGGGGATAACGTACAACAGACCGATAAGGTCGACAACCGCTGCACGTGTGGCGGGTTCGTCATCCGGCAGCATAACGTGTTCGACATTTGTCATCCACTTTTGCGGTATTTCCCGACATTTGCGGCCCCATGTATCTCATATTAAATTACTTCTACGTCGCTTCTTAAACGTTAACAAGAATCAGCCTGTATGTTATTAGAGTTGCGATGACAGTGTTCTAGATCTAAGACAATAATGAAAGTCGAACAACAGTTTACTTTTATGTAGAAGACACGCAGTACATGACTTTTGCACCAGAGTGCTTCATCCTGTTCAACAATCAGTCTGAAAATCTCCGCTTTGGCTTCACCTCAGCTCGATACAAGATTGAGAGATAGTGGATTGCCGTTCCAGAGTATTCATAATGTGAAACACGCAACTATGCCGAATTTACAGAGTACATTTGTCCATACAATGACCTACTCCGTGGAATCCACAAAACTTTTAGTTTAACAAGTGTTAGATACAGTTCAAAGCATATTCACACCAGAGCCCATTTCACGGAATACTGTAATATGGTTTCGTGCACACGCAATGTTTCACGAGTGACAAGGCGTCAGTCAATCTGCCTGTCACATAAGTTTCTGGTTTTGCGTTATCAACTTCAGCGGAGCATATTTTCTGTGCCTGCATTTGTTCATAGTTTTCTTGCTCATACTTTTCCGTGCAGGAAGGAATGCCACGCTGGGAACCGAAACCTTACGTGATTATTCTCATCTTGATAATAATATTAATAGTCAACGCAACATGTGTATCACCAGTTGTACCAAAAACACACCGTTGGGTGGCTTGCGGAGTATAAATGTAGATGTAGATGTAGAAGATCCCTGTGAGGAAAACTTACTTGAAATGCTTAGAAAATGTAAAGCCTGATTGGTCGTTCTGGAGTTACTAATTAAATTTTCATTTTTCAGTTCGTTAGGCTAGACTAGGCTAATAATCAATTAATTTTCACGGATCTTCAGACAGCTTGGAAGACATGCTCTAGTAATTAATGCTGAGCACAGCACCTGTGCAAAAGTTAACTCTCAGCAACGAAAAGTCCTTGTTATAAGGTGGAATCGAGTCCGATCAAATCATTCGACGGAATTTGAACGTGATGCGAAGCAGCAGAGCGTATTACACATTTTCGCCTCTCCTGTGCCGTTATCACGGAGGGTGGGGCCGACATTGACGTATGCGTGAACAGAATGGCAAAGCGTCCCTCTATGACCCCTCACCCTGTTCGACAATTCCCTTGCTAGCGCCCGCCCATATTTTATGAGAATTTTAAAAATGTACCTTTCCAGCGGAAACCATCGAAGTAGTCTTAGACGTGTGCAGGCAGACGACTGGCGTCGGAGGGCTGCTAACTGATTGCCTGGCTGTCGGTTTCTAGGGCTACTTCATACGTTTTCTCCGTAAAGGGATGTGTTTGAAATTCTCAGTAAGGATGGGTAAGTGCCACCGAGGGTACCGCCGAACTGGGAGAGAGGGGGGGGGGCTTAGGGGGACCTTTGGCACTGTATTTAGGAGTGTGTGTGTGTGTGTGTGTGTGTGTGTTGTGTGTGTGTCACGTCACACGAGGGCAAGAAACAGGACGGCTAAAACAGCATGAACACACTCTGCTGCTTCAGACCACGTTCGCATTTCCTCGACTGGTTTTGAGTGGTACCTGTTGGTTCCAACCTGTACACCAGAGCAAACGTTGCGGGTGCGCTGCACTCCAAACGGTTCCGATAACATTAAATGGGCTGTGGCCCGACATCCTTTAGAGAAGGTTTGAAACTTCTGGGCTGTCAACAGCGTGCAAGATTGTCGAGAACGTCGTCCTGCTGGTAGTCGCACTGAGAACGTCGTTTCCGACGGCTGTGTGTGGGAGAATCGACGCCTCAAGGAAACCAGTGCTTTTACTGATGCTCTTTATGCCCACCCTCTGATGCCTTTTCGTGTCGATTCTGAACCGTGGTGTATCATAAATCTTTTCCTCAGCCACCCACAAGTTGACCGCGTGATTCCGACGTTGCGTGTTTCAGTTCTGAGTTCCATTGCAGATACTTCGAAAGAAGGGGTCAAATAAACGTGATTTATGTGCCTAGAATTATACACTGAAGAGCCAAAGAAACTGGTATAGAAATGGGTATTCAAACACCGAGATATATAAACAAGCAGAATACGGCGCTGCGGTCGAACACGCCTACATCTACATCTACATGACTACTCTGCAATTCACATTTAAGTGCTTGGCAGAGGGTTCGTCGAACCACAATCATACTATCTCTCTACCATTCCACTACCGAACAGCGCGCGGGAAAAACGAACACTTAAACCTTCCTGTTCGACCTCTGATTTCTCTTATTTTATTTTGATGAGCATTCCTACCTATGTAGGTTGGGCTACACAAAATATTTTAGCATTCAGAAGAGAAAGTTGGTGACTGAAATTTCGTAAACAGATCTCGCCGCGACGAAAAACGTCTTTGCTGTAGTGACTTCCATCCCAATTCGCGTACCTTATCTGCCACACTCTCTCCCCTACTACGTTATAATACAAAACGAGTTGCCCTTTTTTGCACCCTTTCGACGTCCTCCGTCAATCCCACCTGGTAAGAATCCCACACCACGCAGCAATATTCTAACAGAGGACGAACGAGTGTAGTGTAAGCTGTCTCTTTAGTGGACTTGTTGCATCTTCTTCTAAGTGTCCTGCCAATGAAACGCAACCTTTGGCTCGCCTTCCCCACAATATTATCTATGTGGTCTTTCCAACCGAAGTTGTTCGTAATTTTAACACCCAGGTACTTAGTTGAATTGGCAGCCTTGAGAATTGTACTATTTATCGAGTAATCGAATTCCAACGGATATCCTTTGGAACTCATGTGGATCACCCCACACTTTTCGTTATTTAGCGACAACTGCCACCTGCCACACCATACAGCAATCTTTTCTAAATCGCTTTGCAACTGATACTGGTCTTCGGATGACCTTACTAGATGGTAAATTACAGCGTCATCTGCGAACAACCTAAGAGAACTGCTCAGATTGTCACCCAGGTCGTTTATATAAATCAGGAACAGCAGAGGTCCCAGGACGCTTCCCTGGGGAACACCTGATATCACTTCAGTTTTACTCGATGATTTGCCGTCTATTACTACGAACTGCGACCTTCCTGACAGGAAATCACGAATCCAGTCGCACAACTGAGACGATAACCCCTAAGAGAATATATAAGAGAATAAGTGTCTGGCGCATTCGTTAGAAAGGTTACTGCTGCTACAAAGTCAGTTTGATTCTGGTGTTATAGTCGGCGCACGAGCGATGGGACACAGCATCTCCGAGGTAGAGATAAAGTGGGGATTTTGCTGTACGACCATTTCACGAGCGTACCGTGAGTATCAGGAGTTCGGTAGAACATCAAGTCTCTGACATCGCTGCGGCCGGAATACGATCCTGCTAGAACGGGATCAACGTCGACTGAAGAGAACCGTTCAACGTGACAGAAGTGCAACTCTTCCTCAAATTGCTGCAGATTTCGATGCTGGGTCATCAACAAGTGTCAGCGTGCAAACCATTCGACGATACTAAGGGCTCCCGGAGCGAAGGCCCACTCGTGTACGACGAATGCTAGATATGTTTGGGACCACGTTTATAGTCCTTTTCGCAGTTGTAATGTGGCCTGTCAATGTCGTCTTTGGAAAACTGTCTCTGCTACCTCACACATGTCTCCGAATATCGTGCAGTTCACGTAGGATTTTTTGAGAGAATTAGGAAATTCCATTTCCCGGTCTTAGTACATTACCAGTTCGTTACCTGAAAAGCAATAGATTTTCTTCATTGAAAAAATATTATGACTATAAGAATCGTTTTCACTCTTCGATATCAACATAACAGTTTAGTCTTAAGTGTTTGAATAAATGTACTCGCAGTTGCGAATACGAACAACCATGACCTGTATGAGGGAATGACAACACTGGAAATTTGTGCCGGACCGGAACACGGACCCGAATTTTGCTCTCTACGCGAACGACAACATTAACCGCTTTGGGTATCCATGTATGACTCACGGCCAGGCACGAAGTTCCATATGCGGTTATTCCTGCGTTACTCCCTGTACTCGTACACACATTATGCGATTACGGAACGGTGGAGGAAAGTCGCTGCCTGGTGTCGGCGAATAAATACGATATTTCAGTGCCTGTGTTGCTAAGAAAAACGAGGGGGGGGGGGGGGGGTGTTTGTGTGTGTGGAAGTAGAAGAGTCGTAGGGAGAGTTGTTAAGCAACGGAGAGATTGGCCGCTGATATCTGATGTTCCACCCCTGTACCTGCTGCAAGTCGACTCGTGTGTGTGCTAGCTAGCATATGCCGATAATGGTCCGCAGTCGTAGAAACCCCGTATCGGAAATCGATAGCCACGAGCAACGGGAGCGCCCGGGAGGCCGATACGAGGGGTACTGGTGCGTGCCCGGCCTGTCCTCTCCTGTCCTGGAGCCCACCCGCCACATCCCCTACTCCCCACCTCCCCCCCTCCCCACCGTTCACTGGGCTGCCGGTGGCAGAGGGACGAAAATACTGCGAGAAGCATTCTTCCGTTTGTCAGGTGGCGCGTTTACTCTTCCTCTGTAGTCTACTTCGCAGCGGAACTTTCATTCCAGAACTCGCCGTTGCTCGCCGTTTTGCCGGCCGGATTGACCGAGCGGTTCTAGGCGCTACAGTCTGGAGCCGAGCGACCGCTACGGTCGCAGATTCGAATCCTGCCTCGGGCATGGATGTGTGTGATGTCCTTAGGTTAGTTAGGTTTAAGTAGTTCTATGTTCTAGGCGACTGATGACCTCAGAAGTTGAGTCCCATAGTGATCAGAGCCATTTGAACAATTTTGCTCGCCGGTTTATAATTTCTTGGACACGGCACAGGAATCTGTCGGAGCAAGATACATTGCGGTCAGGAAAGGTGTGAAGCAAGACGAATCCATTCCGTTTCAGGATCTTAGTAAAGGAAAAAAAAGGGCAAGTGCGAGCGGGACTCACGCACTGAGGGCTCCATACGAATTTAATTCTGTATGTATGCGGGGCGAACAGCAGCAAAACTGGACGGACGGATTCCTGACTGTAAATGGAGGAAAAAACGTCGTACGAACATGTGTCCGGAACTGGACTGTATTCTTGCACTGACAACGAATCACCCCGGAACACAGAAAGATCTGCGTCGCTTCCACGTCACAACTGATGTTGCGTCTCCATTGGATGCAATGCATACATTCGCACGTCACGTCATGGATTGCCGCGCTCTTTTGCACTTCCGGCCTCTCTCCGAAAGCGTCACAGATGTCGTGAACACCCTGTTGAAGGGTCTGCACACAAGGAACTACTTCAGCACACAAAACACTTCGGATGCCGTCGGAGGCACAAATCCAGGCGGCTCAAGCCCGGTGATCCAGCACGCCGTGCTACAGGTCTTCCGCGTCCTGCCCAACGCACAGGGAGCTTGTGGTAGGGTTCGCCTCAGCAGCCTGCAGAGCCCGGTCCTCCAAATCAGTCTGCCGCCTCCCTGCACTTCGTCTCTCTGAAAGCACTCGCGGTCACATAAGCGCCCAAAAGGGGTTTGAAATGATGCGTGATGTGGCTGCTGTATGTGACGGTACTTGTTTTGGTATAGCCGTGTTGCCTCTCGACCGTTTCCATCTGCTTGGCCGTACACAAACACCATTTCGGCTTGTTCCCGACACGGGTACCGGACAATTCTGCTACTTAAGTACGCCGCGTCAATCACCCATCCTGCACACGGCACGTTGTCAGAGGAACTCTCATTCGTCAGCAACATATTCATGGACATATGTTCATGGATCTTCTTTCCTCCATTTTCAGTCAGGAATCCGTCCCTGCCGTTTGTAGGTTTTATTAATGTTTGCCCTGTATAGTTCATCCATCCTGGGAATAGAGAATCGCAACGATTTTCGCCCGTTGTCGATACCGATAGTGACAAGATATTCGTCCCGGGAATTTGAAGACTGTATCAAAATATCTGCACTACTTACTCAGACTAGCCCAAACATACAAAAAGTAGCCAAGAGGCTGCTTCAGTTTCTATATGTTGACATACAAGATTTAATGAGACAGATTTTTATTCTCTCGCTAAAGCGTGACAACAACTTACATTTAATGCTTGCATGCAGTAAAGTTCGTCTACGGGTATTATGCTTTTGACGGATGATGAATCAATGTATGTTCAGATACAAAAGGATATTTTTATGTGATATATCTACAATTTTATACGTTTCAGATTTTTTTTGCGTTACTTGTACTGTGAAAGCTTGCTCATACCTGAATTTCAACAGGTCAACGGGCACTGAAAGACCTGAGTCGAAACAAGGCCCCGGGAGTAGAGAACATTCCATTAGAACTACTGACGGCCTTGGGAGAGCCAATCCCGACAAAACTCTACCATCTGGTAAGCAAGATGTATGAGACAGGCGAAATACCTTCACATTTAAAGAAGAATATAATAATTCAAATCCCAAAGATTGACAGATGTGAAAGTTACCGAACTACCAGTTTAATAAGTCACGGATGCAAAATACTAACGCGAGTTCTGTATAGACGAATGGGAAAACCGGTGATCAGTTTGGATTCCGTAGAAATATTGGAACACGTGTGACAATACTGACCCTACGACTTATTTTAGAAGGTTGATTGAGAAAAGGCAAACATACGTTTCTAGCATTTGTAGACTTCGAGAAAGCTTTTGACAATCTTGAGTGGAATACTCTGTTTCAAATTCTAAAGGTGGCAGGGGTAAAATACAGGGAGCGAAAGGCTAGTTACAATTTGTACAGAAACCAGATGGCAGTTATGAGATTCGAGTGACATGAAAGGGAAACAGTGGTTGGGAAGGGAGTGAGACAGGATTGTAGCCTCTCCCCGATGTTATTCAATCTGTATATTGAGCAAGCAGTAAAGGGAACAAATGAAACATTCGGAGTAGGTATTAAAATCCATGGATAAGAAATAAATACTTTGAGGTTCGCCGATGACATTGCAATTCTGTCAGAGACAGCAAAGGACTTGGGAGAGCAGTTGAACGGAATGGACAGTGTCTCGAATGGAGGATATAAGATGAACATCAACAAAAGCAAAACGAGGATAATGGAATGTAGTCGAATTAAGTCGGGTGATGCTGAGGGAATTAGATTAGGAAATGAGACACTTAAAGTAGTAAAGGAGTTTTGCTATTTGGGGAGCAAAATAACTGATGATGGTCGAAGTAGAGAGGTAATAAAATGTTGACTGGCAATGGCAATTAAAGCGTTTCTGAAGAAGAGAAATTTGTTTACATCGAGTATAGATTTAAGTGTCAGGAAGTCATTTCTGAAAGTATTTGTATGGAGTGTAGCCATGTATGGAAGTGAAACATGGGCAATAAATAGTTTGGACAAGAAGAGAATACAAGCTTTTGAAATGTGGTGCTACAGAAGAATGCTGAAGATTAGATGGGTAGATCACATAACTAATGAGGAGGTACTGAATTGAATTGGTGAGAAGAGTAGTTTGTGGCACAACTTGACAAGAAGAAGGGACCGGTTGGTAGGACATGTTCTGAGGCGTCAAGGGATCACAAATTTAGCATTGGAGGGCAACGTGGAGGGTAAAAATCGTAGAGGGAGACCAAGAGATGAATACACTAAGCAGATTCAGAAGGGTGTAGGTTGCAGTAAGTACTGGGAGATGAAGAAGCTTGCACGGGATAGAGTAGTATGGAGAGCTGCATCAAACCAGTCTCAGGACTGAAGACCACAACAACAACAACAACAACGGGAAGTACCATAGAGGTTTTGATTAGTGAGTTTTCGGGTATCGAAGTGTGTGTCTACATTGACTTAGAAGCGTAAAATTTTTACGTCCCCAAGGGACATGGAGTTTAATATGTGACTTAAACCTGAGCTTCATACGATTACCCATTCCTGAGAAAAAGGTCTCTTAACAGTCGAACAGACAGACGGACAACAAAGCTACCCTAAAACCTTTCCCTTTTTGTAGGTTGAGACGTGGAACCCTTCAAAAGGTGCGACAAATGCACACAAAACACAGTAGTACGCAGAAGAAATTTATTTGATATAAACTGCGTTTATGCCTCGAACGCAAAAGTTTTAAACACTGATCGTGTAGAGTCAGGAAAATGTGCTTGTAATAGTTGATATATGGAACTGTTAAACCAAGAATACAGATTATAACGCGTAAACTGGGAAACCAGGTAATTATTTTCAGAAAAAAACATTGTTGCCTAAGTTTACAGTCCACACAACTGTTACTCGTAATTTATTACGGAATGTGCTTGAACACTCGCAGACGTCCAGTAATTCTCAAAAAAATTCCTTTATCACATAAATGCACGGCGACATTAACAGGAAACGGTTGTTTTTGTGCTGCAATACTGCCGGGAAAAATTTCTAGAAATGGAATTACCTTTTTTCATTCAAGAAGTAGTTATAGTTTTTCGTGCCGCTCGGAAACATTCTAAATTACGCAATGCATCGCGGTACACACGAGTTTTGACCTAAGCAATGAAACATTGTAGGGAAACGATAGGAACATTAAAATATCAGAATTTAGAGTTTGGAATGTCATCTACCTGACCCTATTATTCTCACACAAAGGAAAATCCGGAACTTGATTTACATACTTTTACGTGCGTCCTACGGATATTTTATAAAGCTCGATTTATGTCACTTCGCCCATTAAGGTACTAAATATGAACACTCTAGCTTCAGTGTACTATCCTGAAAACAGCGATCATGAAGCATCAGCTCAGCACATCTTCCGCTTGCGGTGTCTTCCAACGCAATTTAATGCGAAAAATATTCACGAAAGGCGCGCATCTGAAATGTGCATGATAATGTGCGTATTGAAGTGCTAGGAGGGAAAGATAAATAATAAATATGATGGCACAGGAAATTCAACTGTAAGATGTTTATAAATTGTAGTTATATGGAAAAATAAGGTGAATTCGATAGACAGAATGTCCCAGGAAAAATGGTCAAATTCATGGATATGACAGGAACGATCGTTTGAAACAAAGAGTCTTGTAAGCATGGGCTCTAAAATGCTAACCTTACGGACCAGTCGCACTTCTTCATCTTCGATACTGTGAAACAAATCTCTTTTACTTTAAGCTCAATGCTTCCCACATTTTGTGAGATGTTTGTACGGACCAAAACAAGAAAAAAATGTTCAGTAAACATTGGTTCTGAACTGCGTACCTTACGAGCCATGAGCACTTGCTTATCTTCGCTATTGTGAAACACATTTCTTCTACTCAAGACGTGCTCATGGCTCGTGAGGTATGCAATTTAGAGCCGTTCTTTAATAGACTTCGAATGATCATTCCTCTCATATCCCTGACTACTGACCAGTCCTTCTGTCACACTCTCTATAACCAGGTGACTGGATCGAAGGAAGTTACTGCTGGACTACATGAGGTACCAAAATACCGAAACAAAAGTTAATGGATGGGAATTAAAAGTCTTTAGGAAAGACATGAATGAGTGTAGTCGAAGACTGTTGTGGAGGGAAACGGAATAAATCGCTTTACGTGTATCTATTAGGACATCTGTATGGCAGTGTAAAAAGCGATGATATCACGCCACGTGGCATCTTTTGCTTTCCCTCGTCTCATCTCAAAAAGAAACAGTTCACTGTATGCAGATCGATCCTCCCGCAAAATCGTACTCGCAAAAACAATGTTTCTGCTCAGAATATTTCCCCATAAACCATTGTCGGATCTAAATATCTTCTCGAGACTGAAGTGCAAGTTTTCCAACTCAGCTCGTGGACGCCATCCTCAGGTGCTTAACTTTCGGGTGAACTGTGTTGCGGGGCTGAATAATCTCACTGTTGGTTCGCTTCCACTTGCACAATGCCAAACACTTTTGTCATTGAGTGAATTTCTCAGTTTCCTAGTGTGATCACGTATTATTTTTCAGCAAATTTGTCGCCATATTTAATTTTTGCCATGTCATAAGTTCTTCACTTCACAAGAGTTTCATAATGCTATAGAGATAAAGGATTGCCATTTTGTAATTTTAAATTAATGTCTTATTTCTGCTGGACTTACGGAAATAGTTCTCAGTCTATAATGTAACGTTTAAGCGCACGACGCCTGCTGTATGCTGACGTATAAAATGGTGGAATTCGTCTTATCGATTGCTAAAAGATCCCAAATGAGAAAGAAAATCAAGTAAGAGTATTTTAATTTTTACTCTTATAAAACATAAAATTTGCTGCACCTTGAGCATAGACGTTCCGTGTCAAAGAATAATTACTGTGAAACAATACTTTATATTGCTGACGGTTGCTCATTAAAGACGCGTTATTTCATGAAGTGTTATGAACACCATACTGCATTATTTGAGCTTTTTCCGTTACCACTAGTGAAGTTGCTACACCAAAAGTTAATTCTGATTGTGAGTAATAAACAAAAGTTATTGTATCACGAAGATGATAAATGCATCGATTGTATCGCAGCTGTACTTGTTGCAAGAATGTAGTTGCAAAGGAAAGAAAATTAAATTCTGTCCTCATCATTAAGCAATGCTGAGAACAAAAGGTCATTACTTTAAAATCTAGGAGACACAAAAAAGAACAAAGAGGTGAAACATCGTTGTTATAAAAAGACGTCGGAAGAATTTTCCTCATGCACTGAAATAAAATAATTGCTCGAGACATTGGTCACAAAATATAAGAAATTTTACACAGTTTTACTGAAATACTTGGATTCCAGAATTGACTCAGGGAATCATTTAAAGGGTTTTGCAATAAACGTTTAACTTTCCGAAGTCTGTCACACCATTGTATCAGGACCTATACTGCAAACACAGAATAAGTTGGTCAAAAAGGAAGGCGGAAACAGACGTGGACTTTTCTGAATGAACCGTCCTGTCATTAATAAGAAATTATTTGGATGATCCAATCGCTAAATAATCCTCATAGCATGTTCGAAACTTTTGATCTCGAGTGATAACAATCACATGACAGCCATGCGTATCTCATGGATATCCAGAAAAGGACGACGTTTGCTGTATTTGTTGCATCGTCTCAGGAGGGTAACACGAACATTTACAGTCATAACCATCAAGACCATATTATCAGACTTTTGAGTGAGAAGATTTCCTCCGTCAGCACCACGCATGTTGCCTATCAAACCTATGTGGGGTTCTGTCTTACCACGAAATTGAAAAATATAGTGTAGAACATCAATAAATGCCAAATATTCAGGGTAATAGAACAGTTAAAAAAATACATGTTATCGCTTTCTGTAAGCTATAAGGGAAACTGGTGGAGATGTATAAGTATCGAAGGCGATGACGTTATGCCACCCGTCATATGAAAAAGTGTTGTAGGTTGGTTAGCCCTCATAATTGGGGTGGTTATCCGAAATTTCTGCAAATGATCAAGTCATTTAATGTGTGAAATCATGAATATAATTCATTTTTAATTGAAATTGGAGGGCTTCTGAGGGTATCATTACTTTACCAGAGTTCAAATCACGTTGTCTGGGACCTGATATCTTCACGCAGGAAAGTGATGTGTAAGATGGCCGTTCCTTCTGTGGTGTCACCGCCAGACACCACACTTGATAGGTGGTAGCCTTTAAATCGACCGCGGTCCGTTAGTATACGTCGGACCCGCGTGTCGCCTCTATCAGTGATTGCAGACCGAGCGCCGCCACACGGCAGGTCTAGAGAGACTTCCTAGCACTCGCCCCAGTTGTACAGCCGACTTTGCTAGCAATGGTTCACTGACAAATTACGCTCTCATTTGCCGAGACGATAGTTAGCATAGCCTAAAGCTACGTCATTTGCTACGTCCTAGCAAGGCGCCATTATCAGTTACTATTGATGCTGTAAAACACGTACCGTCAAGAGCGATGTTCACCAATTATGGATTAAAGTTAAGTATTCCAGCAGCTACGTATTATTTTTGCTAGTCTCATTTCGCTGTCTTGTTCCAGACCTCACGCCAGCCTGCGTGAGCTTAAACGCGTGCCTTTCGGCTTCCTGTCATAGTGGGTTGGCTGTCTTGCCAATCCATAACACCTTCTGCCATAGAAAATATCATTGCCACCAGCTGGTTAAGAGCCGCTCTAAATATCTAATTACCCGATCTACTTGACAAAAATTGAAAATGCCACATTCTGCAACACCACTGGATTGTACAAAGTTTCTTTCTTCGCAATAGCCTAATTTATCTTACGAAAGCACTATTCTGAACAACCATCGCGTTCAAGAGCAACAAAATTAAGGTCACTCTTGAGATACACCTGACGCATATCGCCTGAAGTGTACAGTGCAGTGTAGTAAAGAAGAAACATTAGTCACTGAAAACGTGTTTCAATTTAACTTCTGCGTTTTCAGTCCAGCTGCCTACACAACTGCGAAATACTAATTTAATTGACGATCTTGGTTAGTATGTGGATTCACAGCCTCCATGTATCTCGTAAAAGAAGAGGTTGTATATTTATATCGGCTGTTTGCTGAAGCATAATGCACCATGTCACTTGAGATGTGGCATGGAGCTCATGCTCGCTATTCAATAAATCGAAAAAAGTGTGAAATGATCCATGTACAGTACAACTTGAGGTCGAGGATATCATCCAATCACTACAGCACTTCATCATTTCATGTGCAATCCACAAATAATACACTAGTAACATCAACATGCACACTGAAGTTGTAATCACCTGTAGTAACGCTGCACAAGCCAATCGATATAGTATGTCGATGCATGTTGCATAGTTTGCTGACATACCGCATTAGCATACTTAAGTATTATGTACTGAAATACATTATAACTAACACTACTTAGATTGTCAAAATGGCACAAGCCTAATGAAATTAATGTGAACAAGTTTTAAATACACTGAGACAAATATTATATATTTAGTTTAAGCAGCATTAATTATGAACAGTTCCAATATCGACATACATAGTCAAAGGAGGTCACTATTATGGAATGGAATATGCATTACTGTAGTCTTTCCAAGGACGAGACAGGGAACTGTAAGGCTTAGACATTATCAACACTGCACGTCCAGCTTATAATTCGCATTGAATTGGTGCAAAGATGTGACATCACAGTCCTAATAATCGGAACGTGAATTGTGTCTTCTACATTAACTTATATTTATCAATGATTTACCCATGAAGTATAATTATAAGTGTAACTTGTAACTGTATAATAATACACATCCCATCACGAAAATTTATCAAATTCTGCTGCATGCAACGCAAATATTAACTGTGATGTGTCGCCGGCCGGAGTGGCCGAGCGGTTCTAGGCGCTACATATTGGACCAAGCGACCGCTACGGTCGCAGGTTCGAATCCTGCCTCGGGCATGGATGTGTGTGATGTCCTTAGGTTAGTTAAGTAGTTCTAAGTTCTAGGGAACTGATGATCTCAGAAGTTAAGTCCCATAGTGCTCACAGCCATTTGAACCAGTTTTGTGATGTGTCTTATGTGGTAGAAAACACTCAATATCTGGTTGTCCCATGTCGTAGTTTATTTAACATTTATTTTCATACCACACAAAAATACAAATCTGCCCAACACTGACTTAGTGCACCATTCTGACAAAGAAACAAATAAACAACAAGCAAAACATTTTTAATTACTTTGCCTTTGTGAATGAAACCGACTAATCTATGTCCCACAGAGGGAAATGACATAAGTCAGTGAACTACATTAGAGACGGAAAGTCTTATGTTCAACTAGCACTAGCCCCTATTCAGGTGCTAGCCCCTATTCAGGTAGTGTGACAAAGTCCATTTGGTAGTAAAGGGACGGTAGCTATGGATCACGGCTCAACTGGCAGGGAGCAGCTAGGCACTTTCCTAACTACACGCCCGGTGGAGTGAAATCTGAATGCTTGAATGACATGTGATTTACAAAGTCCAAGCAGAGCTTCTGATTATGGCGCTGTTGACCGGAGTGAGTGCGTTGCTGGTGTCGAGGTGGATGTATATTTCCGTGGTGCCGGATTATCTGGGACACATTCCAGCTTGTTAAGGTTGCTACACAGTGATGCCATATTGTGGGCATCTGGGTCTGACAAGGAACTGTATCCTGCAGAACTGGGCCGTTGAAAACTTTCAGGACAAGCCTATAGTGACGGTAGCTTTGGCTGCAGGCTAAGGCCTTGGATTAATCATTCCTCCCCTCCAGAGGGAAGGTAGTGGAGCCATCATGATGTCAGGTGGAGATCCAGTCTCTTCCCCCACGAGGGATGAAATGGCAGTGCCAGTTCAAAAACGGAAGTCTTAGCGTCGACGGGGCATCAAAATAAATGAGGAACCTCAGGGCCGTTGTCGCTTTCTGTGGTGTGGGCACCTCTGGTGGCTGAGTCCCTGTTCCTGAAACCAAGGACCTGCAGGCGTGAAGTAGCTTCTGGACACTGGTCTAGATGGTCCACATGTGGCATAGTACTGGCCCAGAAGGCGCCGATGAGGAATGCATCTGAAGAGAGAGAGAACACACCGTCGTTGTTCTGGTCAGGCTCATCGCCACTGATTCTTCATATATGATGTCTCTTTGTGTATAAATTTCCGAGAGGCAGCATAATGCAGCCAGGGAAGTCTAACTGTTGGCCTGCATAGGTTGTCATGAGGCACAACTGTGGCTGACTGAGGGAGGTGAGGCTACCCTGTGGGTGAACATCCTGCTGAAGACTCATGACATATGGACCAAACCAATGTGGACCACATGGCAACATGCTGCATCTGGCCGAATTTTCTGTCTGAAAGTATGAGAATCGCATGAGATGGGCAACTTTCATTGAAAACAGTAAATGATGAAGTGTGTCCCTGCAGTGATTGTGACTTGGGAAGAGTTAGTTGCATGAAACACCACAACGTTCAATATCAAAGTCCAGAGACGTTCTGGTGCACAGACCTAGTCTCCGCAAAGCCTGGTGATGGTGATGATGGCCATACACAACAGTGTTGAAGCCCCTGGTGGGGCTCTAGCGAGTCTGTGATTGATCAACCACAACTATGATCTACATGTAGCCCAGAGAGCTCCCTCATTTTGCTTAGAGAATCATCGGCACAAGCTAGACCTGGAGAGACATCTATAGAAATGTGAACCACGGCTGATGCTAATTTGCATACAGAAGGTCCTTAGCCCCTCTGATAGCCCACAAGTGATGGAGCAAGAGAAAATACGTGGTTTCCACAGCGGGAAGGTTGGTTATCACACTCAAAGAATTTACCACCCTAACGGAAGCTTTATGGAGTGCAGGAAGTAGTACCGGAACTGAAAAATTAGTACGTGAGTGTGTGGCAGTGACACCACTTAACACAGAAACTGACAAGCTGCAACGACTGTCAGCGGATAGTGTAGAAATATCTCCTGCGAACAGAGTGGACGTGAACATGGTGTGTGCATACGCTCAGGTACTGGAAACAAATCTGAAATGGTATCAGTCCACAGATGAATGAATCTGTCCAGGACAAGACTGTGCCAGTAGTGGCGCCACAGGGGAGTACTGCGAGAACATCTTATAGTGAAAGTTGAGAAGTATGTTGTGCCCACTGGATTTGTGGCAGTGCAAAATGAAATGAATGGCATCAGACATGTTGCACTCAGAGGGCGCATGTTAGATGAGAACAAGCTGGGATGCCAGGAGCGTCAGGAATGACGTCACAGAAGTTGGAGTGTAAGGCTCAGCATGAAGAATACGAGAAGAAGGCAAGGTTGGCATGGAGCCCGGTTAAGTCGTGGGGAAGACTTTGAATTTTTGCAGTGTGTAGGAGCGCTAAGAACTGGCAGGGAGTTGTGATTTGTCTTTGAAGACGGCTAGGAATTTTTATTGTGCTTATGAGCATTGAGGGCTGGCAGAGAGTCCTGAAAGATGGCGTAGGTCTGTGATTGTGTGCATGAGCTCCGATGACTGGCAGGAAGGCCAGGTGAGTCATGAAAGACACCTCAGAATGTGTGGTGGGCGCATGTGCACAAAAATTACCGCGTGAAGTGTAATAGGCATTAAGTTGGGATTTTAACTGAGCATAAGTTATGGTACGTGGATCTGCATCATGATTCAGACGTTGAAGAACTTATACGAGTACGCCATGCAATAAATTCTGCCGACTGGAAGGTGGCTGCGGACTCTGGTGAAGGATATGTCGTGGACGCAGACGTAGCATATCATATCGATTTCCATTACGTGCTACGCTGAGATGCCGTTGCTTCTGGAATGCCTAGTCCCGAGCGATGTTTCCATCGCCAAACTGCTGATGAGTCTGGAAAATAAACAAAGACACATTCTGAACCATACAAACCTCCAACAATGTCTTAATTTGCTGATGAAACTTGTTCGAGTCAACTGCGCTATCTTCTTTATCTAGCAGTGCTGGTGAAGTAGTGTTTAGATGTTTAAAACTAAAATGTGGACCATCACGACGTGAGACTTTGAAAAGGATTTTTTAAATTAATGAAAACTGTATTCGGGAAAACCATGGAAAATTTAAGAAACGATCGAGTAATTCATTTAGTTCATGTCTGGGATGGAAGTTATGGCGCAAAAGATTATAACGCCAGATCCAATTATAAGCCCTGCGCCATCCTGAATCAAGGACTAGTCGTTGTGGAGATGGCTGAGATATTCGTGCAGTTAACGAATACTCTCTGTCCATGTGTACATTGTGAAAGGGTACAGTACCGCCCGACATTGAAAATAGGTACAACATACTTCATTATTTTTGTCAGAACAACACATTTTTTTTGTAAGATAACTCAATTTCAAGTAATACAGCGAAGCCGGATACCAGTGTGGGAAAGAATGACAATTTATTTATTTAATTGATCACATGTCCACTCCCACAAAATAAATCCCTACATCCAGTTTGGTGAGATCTGTGAAATGAATGAATGTATGGTCGTCTGCTAACCGCAGATAGTGAATGTGAATATATGATCATCTTTGAGTCGATCCTTTGGCCACCTTTGGTGGAACCAAAGAGATGAAATTTACCAGAGCTTTGAGCGCCTGAAATGTAGGTGGCCAATAGGGTAGTAAGGTGCTCCCCCACTTCAGCAGAGGTGGAGAGGACCTCGAAAACGGCCATGTTTTAGGCACTCTGCCGCTGGATCCTGTGCTGTTAAGACCTGTTTTAGTTGCGCTCCGTAATGACGAAAGAGTGGAGTCATGGTATGCATGTGGAATATTTAAGAGTAGTTTGAAATAATAATTTCTCTATTTCAGGAACTTTTGTGGGGAGAATTAAATGTCAGGCAGGTAATATTAATGGGATTGTAGTAATCTTCGGAAGTGACCAACGGTCACAAAGAAACCACGTGTAGCAATAAGTTGAAATACTTCCGTGTGCTTAAGTTAAGCTGAATTACTAGCGTGTGTACAATAAGTTGAAATATTTAAGAAATAGCGTGTGTACCATAAGTTGAAATATTTAAGAAATGGCGTGTGCAGGACTTGAAATAAGAGACGAGTACTTCCACGTGGTGAGTACTGTGTGAGTCTCAATCTGTGTATGAGACAAAGGATAAAGAGAAGTACTCGTCCATGGTATCAATTGAGGACTCGCGTGTGTGATGATTATGTTCTTAATGATAAATTGTGATATGAATCCGTGTGACGCTAGATTTAAACTCTGAGAGAGAATCAAGGTGAGTCGGCCGTCTATCCAGCAACGCCACTTGGCTTGCATTGCACAGGAAGACGTGCATTTATCTCCAGAGTTCACAGGAGGAAAGTAGAATTACAAAGTGGGGCAGTGTCGTGTGAAACTGGGATCAATATTAATTGAAGTGGGAAAGCTGAAAGTGATAATGTTGTAACCAGTCTCTGTGTAGTATTTCATATTGTTGTGTGATGTATGTCATGTAATTTGGGTATGTGTGGTTTGCATGGGAGAGTAGCAAGGCAGCTTCAAAAGATTAGTGGGTTATGCTTGTTCCTTCGGTACCGCTCGGTCTGGAGGATAGTTTCGTGATGATGATTGTGAGAGTCGAAGTGTGAGAGATAATAAAAGATCCACCATCCTATCCAGAAAGTGCACTGTAGCGTTACATAAATTACGAGACCATAATATAGAGATTCACTAATGTAAAGCCATGCCCACTGGGCGGAATTTCTCATATGTTATTGTTGTAGGTTATAGAATTTGTGCGTTTAGGTTAGAGAATTTATCGGAATAAATAAGAGAGTGAAAAGAAAAAGATTGGTGGACTTTTCCATTGAATTGTATGTTGTCATAACGTCCCGAATTTATAATGTGTGCGCCATTCATATTCAGTGCGGTGGCCACGTGAAGACAAAAAGAAAATGTGGTATTGCCAGTGCGTAGTGTACAGTCAGAGTTCTGTAAATTACTGAGAGTCAGATGCGTGTTTCCGTTGCGTAGTAATCATATAGGAGGATAACTTGTAACTTAAGTGTGAGTACTAGAGCTCATGATAACTAAGAATGAATCCACTCGCTTGGCAGACCACTCATCTTGCAGGCCTGACTGCTTGATGCCACATTATGAGCAAGGCATGTGGGTGCCTCTCAATTGGACCTCTCCAAACTGTGTGTGTACCGAATTCGCTTGAGTTTGCTTCCATGATCCCAAGCTGGTTACTTCTTATGGATACAGACAGTTTCATCTACTGGGTGAAAGGCTGTGATCCATATGACATAATTAGGAACCATGTACACGTCTGGATACCCGGGAGGTAATGCTTATGGCATAATGCTTCAAAGCAAATAGATTATCGACCTGATGAAACGCGAGGCGAGTGGGTCGCAGGTATTGGAGTTTGTGGGCTCTGATACAAAATATATGCATACCACTCAGATATAGGCGCCAGCCAAAGGTGAACTAAAAGCGTGCGTTGAGCATCCTCAGTGGCTCTTATGATAGAACATTGAAAGAAGTGTCTTCGTCGTGGCATTGGCAGTGCTCTGTATCGACGTCCGCACATGATGCAAACTGCATCGCAGCTGAATGTCGATGAGACATGCCACGAGCGAAAATCGCTCATCTGTTCTCATGCTATTCAGTTGAGTGATAGCGAGTGGCTGGGTGTTTGTTTGTAGGTACTATATGTTTGCTTGGATGTGATATGAACCATTTCTCATAGGAGAGTGCTTGTGCATATGCAGGCCTGAGTTAATTGACTGGACGCAACGTATCCACGTAAATAGTATATTATGTGTGTGTACTAAGTTCATGTCAGAGTGTCTATGTCCACGACCGTCTCTCTCTCTCTCTCTCTCTCTCTCTCTCTCTCTCCCTCTCTCTCTCTCTCTCTCTCTCTCTGCGTGTGTGTATTTGTGTGTGCGTGCGTGCGAGCGCGTGTGCGTGTGCGTGTGCGTGTGTGCGTGTGCGCTTTGCTGCATCTGCTGCTAGCCACATTTCCCATATATTGTACGCGTATATATATTTTATGCAGATACACCAGGGTTTTTGTAAAAAAGGGAAAAATGAACTGCATAAAAAGCAAACATACATGGGAGCCATATTTTATATATCTTACTTCTTTACTATGTGTATGTACGTAACATGTATGTATGCAATTGATGTTATTGCTTTAAAATTGTGTCTCTACGTATTTAGGTCATTTTAAAGTAGTAAATATTTTATCACAAAATAGTTTACAGTTAGGCATATCGATGTTAATATATACAGAAGAGACGGATTCTTTTAGTACAGAGTACAGATAAGTAGTTTCATGCAATCGTTATATCGAGAAGAAGAGGAGTGAAAAATTACTGTTAATAATACAGAAATTAATTTGTAACTACTATTCATAACACACGTGATCCTCTCGCTGTGTTGATCAAGCCTCGAATGACGAATCTTAGCCATTTGTTCTAGTAATAAAAGTAGGGAGCGAGGAGGGGTTCCCCGCCTTGTAAATGTGTTCCCATTGACTCAGAGAACAAGGGTGAAGGGGGTGACCTCCACTTTCACTCCTACTGTGTCAGAAACTTGCGTAAAATTAATGGACTTGGTATCACATTACGCACTGATTATGACGGCAACACGCACAAGTTCCATAATGGCGCGATGTCCTTAGGTTAGTTGGGTTTAAGTAGATCTAAGTTCTAGGGGATCGTTATCTGTCCTCATAGCACACTACAACTAGTAGCTGTCTGTATTTACTTCACGGACAACATGGCTAAAGAAAGCCAAGAGTTTCTGGCATGTTAATAGTGCCTGTACCAGAAGTAGTCTCGAATCTGTAAATTAGCTTGCATCGGAAAGTGCAACTTAAGTTGTGCATCGACTACAGGTTATTTCCGACGAGTGAGGGTAGTGTCAACATCACAGCAGGTACCCACATATAAGCGCCCCAGTCGCTTTAATTGAAACGCAGAGAAATGGAGCGGATGCGGGAATGCCGTCGGTCGGGAGTAAAACACTGCTCTGCACGGCCTGCGCCAATATTGGAGCAGTGGGCGCGGCGCAAATTAGTTTCCGCAACGGATGCGGGAGTATTAGGGTCGCTCATCCGAGAGAAATGCGGCGCGGATAATGTGATTGCGAGCGAATGGCAGAGAGCCTGTTAAACCAAAGATTTACGGCTGGAATAACGCAGCACTGAGAATTGGGAATGCTGGATGCCTGCGAAAGAAAAGAATCTCTGGTAGCTGCCTGAGGAACTCCAGGAGAATTATAGAAATAGGATGGAACGCCTTTTTGAAAATACGAATTAATATCTTGTTTACTATGTTTATTGAACGGCAACATTCTCAAGCTAGTCACACATTATGACCACTTTCACATGTCTCTTGTAGGCACCTTTGGATCAAAAACAAGGCAAAATTATATTCTTAACCTAACTGTAATGCAACAACTAAACAATAAGGAGGAAGTGAATACATCAAATGTACAGCACTACAGAACTAGTGACAGAACTAGTGACACCGAAACCAATTACTAACCACCTGAAAAGTCTTGTACGTACAGTTTTCTAACCTCTTTGTGTAGTAAGACCGCATAAAAATATTATAATTAAAAAGTCTCCCATTTTTAAAAGAGACGTCAGCAGTACAGCAGCAATTTGTGCCCATTCTAGTTTTGAAGATGGAACTGTTGTTGTTGTGTTGTTGTGGTCTTCAGTCCTGAGACTGGTTTGATGCAGCTCTCCATGCTACTCTATCCTGTGCAAGCTTCTTCATCTCCCAGTACCTACTGCAACCTACATCCATCTGAATCTGCTTAGTGTATTCATCTCTTGGTCTCCCCCTACGATTTTTACCCTCCACGCTGCCCTCCAATACTAAATTGGTGATCCCTTGATGCCTCAGAACATGTCCTACCAACCGATCCCTTCTTCTGGTCAAGTTGTGCCACAAACTTCTCTTCTCCCTAATCCTATTCAATACTTTCCCATTAGTTATGTGATCTACCCATCTAATCTTCAGCATTCTTCTGTAGCACCACATTTCGAAAGCTTCTATTCTCTTCTTGTCCAAACTATTTACCGTCCATGTTTCACTTCCATACATGGCTACACTCCATACAAATACTTTCAGAAATGACTTCCTGACGCTTATATCTATACTCGATGTAAACAAATTTCTCTTCTTCAGAAACGCTTTCCTTGCCATTGCCAGTCTACATTTTATTACCTCTCTACTTCGACCATCATCAGTTATTTTGCTCCCCAAATAGCAAAACTCCTTTACTACTTTAAGTGTCTCATTTCCTAATCTAATTCCCTCAGCATCACCCGACTTAATTCGACTACATTCCATTATCCTCGTTTTGCTTTTGTTGATGTTCATCTTATATCCTCCATTCGAGACACTATCCATTCCATTCAACTGCTCTTCCAAGTCCTTTGCTGTCTCTGACAGAATTACAATGTCATCGGCGAACCTCAAAGTTTTTATTTCTTCCCCAAGGATTTTAATACCTACTCCGAATGTTTCTTTTGTTTCCTTTACTGCTTGATCAATATACAGATTGAATAACATCGGGGATAGGCTACAACCCTGTCTTACTCCCTTCCCAACAACTGCTTCCCTTTCGTGTACCTCGACTCTTATAACTGCCACCTGGTTTCTGTACAAATTGTAAATAGCCTTTCACTCCCTGTATTTTACCCCTGCCACCTTTAGAATTTGAAAGAGAGTATTCCAGTCAACATTGTCAAAAGCTTTCTCTAAGTCTGCAAATGCTAGAAACGTAGGTTTGCCTTTCCTTAATCTTTCTTCTAAGATAAGTCGTAAAGTCAGTATTGCCTCACGTGTTCCAGTATTTCTACGGAATCCAAACTGATCTTCCCCGAGGTCGATTTCTACTAGTTTTTCCATTCGTCTGTAAAGAATTCGTGTTAGTATTTTGCAGCTGTGGCTTATTAAACTGATTGTTCGGTAATTTTCACATCTGTCAACACCTGCTTTCTTTGGGATTGGAATTATTATATTCTTCTTGAAGTCTGAGGGTATTTCGCCTGTTTCATACATCTTGCTCACCATATGGTACAGTTTTGTCAGGACTGGTGGCTCTCCCAAGACCGTCAGTAGTTCCAATGGAATGTTGTCTACTCCCGGGGCCTTGTTTCCACTCAGGTCTTTCAGTGTTCTGTCAAACTCTTCACGCATTACCGTATCTCCCATTTCATCTTGATCTACATCCGCTTCCATTTCCATTATATTGTCCTCAAGTACATCGCCCTTGTATAGACCCTCTATATACTCCTTCCACCTTTCTGCTTTCCCTTCTTTGCTTAGAACTGGGTTTCCATCTGAGCTCTTGATGTTCATACAAGTGGTTCTCTTATCTCCAAAGGTCTCTTTAATTTTCCTGTAGGCAGTATGTATCCTACCCCTAGTGAGATAAGCCTCTACATCCTTACATTTGTCCTCTAGCCATCCCTGCTTAGCCATTTTGCACTTCCTGTTGATCTCATTTTTGAGACGTTTGTATTCCTTTTTGCCTGCTTCATTTACTGCATTTTTATATTTTCTCCTTTCATCAATTAAATTCAATATTTCTTCTGTTACCCAAGGATTTCTACTAGCCCTCGTCCTTTTACCTACTTGATCCTCTGCTGCCTTCACTACTTCATCCCTCAAAGCTACCCATTCTTCTTCTACTGTATTTCTTTCCCCCATTCCTGTCAATTGGTCCCTTATGCTCTCCCTGAAACTCTGTACAACCTCTGGTTCTTTCAGTTTATCTAGTTCCCATCTCCTTAAATTCCCACCTTTTTGGAGTTTCTTCAGTTTGAAACTACAGCTCATAACCAATAGATTGTGGTCAGAGTCCACATCTGCCCCTGGAAATCTCTTACAATTTAAAACCTGGTTCCTAAATCTCTGTCTTACCATTATATAATCTATCTGATACCGTTTAGTATCTCCAGGGTTCTTCCATGTATACAACCTTCTATCATGATTCTTAAACCAAGTGTTAACTATGATTAAGTTGTGCTCTGTGCAAAATTCTACCAGGCGGCTTCCTCTTTCATTTCTTAACCCCAACCCATATTCACCTACTACGTTTCCTTCTCTCCCTTTGCCTACACTCGAATTCCAGTCACCCATGACTATTAAATTTTCGTCTCCCTTCACTATCTGAATAATTTCTTTTATTTCATCATACATTTCTTGAATTTCCTCTTCATCTGCATAGCTAGTTGGCATATAAACTCGTACTACTGTAGTAGGTGTGGGCTTCGTATCTATCTTGTCCACAATAATGCGTTCACTATGCTGTTTGTAATACCTTACCCGCATTCCTATTTTCCTATTCATTATTAAACCTACTCCTGCATTACCCCTATTTGACTTTGTATTTATAACCGTGTATTCGCCTGACCAGAAATCTTGTTCCTCCTGCCACCGAACTTCACTAATTCCCACTATATCTAACTTTAACCTATCTATTTCCCTTTTTAAATTTTCTAACCTACCTGCCCGATTGAGGGATCTGACATTCCACGCTCCGATTCGTAGAACGCCAGTTTTCTTTCTCCTGATAACGACATCCTCTTGAGTAGTCCCCGCCCGGAGATCCGAATGGGGGACTATTTTACCTCCGGAATATTTTACCCAAGATGACGCCATCATCATTTAATCATACAGTAAAGCTGCATGCCCTCGGGAAAAATTACGGCCGTAGTTTCCCCTTGCTTTCAGCCGTTCGCAGTACCAACACAGCAATGCCGTTTTGGTTATTGTTACAAGGCCAGATCAGTCAATCATCCAGACTGTTGCCCTTGCAACTACGGAAAAGGCTGCTGCCCCTCTCCAGGAACCACACATTTGTCTGGCCTCTCAACGGATACCCCTCCGTTGTGGTTGCACCTACGGTACGGCTATCTGTATCGTTGAGGCACGCAAGCCTCCCCACCAACGGCAAGGTCCATGGTTCATGGGGGGCAATATGGAACTATAAAACTAAAATCCATAATCGTATAAACGCGTTGCACCAAACACATCAATAGGAATTCATACGACGCTGGTAATTACGGGGAAGTAGGCTACACTGATCACTGGCTCACGGTCTATAAGTAATCTCCCTTCATGTGAAGCTTTTTTTCATTGCTCGATGTCCACTTTTTTGCTCTCTGCGGAAAAATAGAAAACTATAATTCATTAGCGACCTGGTATTAGTTTGAAGTGATCAGTTTTCATGAAACAGTCTATGCTGTCACTGTGTGTACGCCGTGCTTACTGCATCCCAGAATCTCTTCGGATCCCTCCTGGGTAGTGATCTTCAGTTCCCAGCAGTCACCTACCTTCTCGTACAAAACACACAGTTATATCCAATACTGTTTTACGTAATAAACCACTAAAACCACTATATGGGGTAACTACCAGACGACGCGGGTGGATGGGTTTTAATTGTCCTAAAGTCGAGCGTTTGTGGTGGCCCCTGACAACTCCTCGACTACCCTGGCATACAGTGCCTGATACAGTCTCACACTAAAACCAGTAGCGAAAGGGAGCAATGCAAGCTCTTTCGGGAGTGTAATTTGTTCCAGCGGGTCGTGGCGACAGGTAGGTAATAATGACTTTTTCATCTTCTTGTCTGGCACCATATTTTTGGATGCGTTTGTAATCTACCCCTTCCTGATGCGCCTATTCGATTGTAATATAAATTGACTATGATCACGTACGACTAATGAAATTTTACAGTGAGTAAGGTTATCGTTAGCGAAGGAAACTAATACCAGCTAGAAGGAAGAACAGTACAACGGCTCTTTCTGAAGGTAGAATCTGTTCTAAACCTAATATAAATGCTGATAATAATTTTGAAATGGGTGGAATGTAGTGCAGCCGATCATGAAGCACACAGGAGGAAATGTGTACCACGGAAAATTTAGCAAAAAGAAAATTCTGATTAGCAAAAACAGGATAAGTAAGCGGTCGCCAGCCCACTTAGGCAATGAACATAAGAGATCCTGACAACAGTAATGGAAAAGAAAATTAAGAAAATAATCACCAGCGCAGCAACAGAAAGTTGCCACGTTTTTCCACAACATGACGGTTCACGAGAAAATACGCGAATCAGAGAGCACTGAGTTGCAGTTAATGATTCTGAAAAATTAAATTTTGAAAGCAAAGTTAAATGAAGTTGTTGTCTAAATAAGTGAACCTTCGTTACGTAAGGAATAATTTTCAGTAACCTTACTGTTGATTATTGAAAGATTGAATCGAATTTTTGTAAGAAAATGAGCAACAGATTTACTTTTAACATAAGAATGTACGTACCAAGCCAGCAGAAGTCACTCGCTAAGCTAAATGCAGAGTAAATGAAATTGCGCACTCTTAATTCGTGCTATATCTTTAGTTCTTTGCTTTGCAGGTGAAATTTTACGTTAGTTTAAGTGATTGCATTCAATACTCAAAATTGCAAATTAGTTTAGCCTTTGTTTGCAGTACCAGAATGAAGTTACTGAGGCAGCAAAATTTAGACTGAAACTTGTCGTTAGCAAACAAACAAAACTGGCAGTAAATAGTTAAGCAAGTTTCATATATTTGACATTCACTGATTGCATGTAAAGGAAGGGGTCCCTGGTTGGTAATAACGTACGAGCACAATGGCAGCACATGTGCCCCACAAGTTTTAACTATTGCAGGTTATTATTCAAGAAAGTTTTTTATTAAAGTCTGTTAAAGAAATGCCATTTTGTAATGCCTGTGCAATATTAGTTGTACTCTGTTAGTTAACGATCTTACGATATTATAGCTGTGCGAATGACGAAGAATGTAGGCGACGACAACGATCAGCTGCTGCTGCGGCTGGTAGAGAACTACAAGTCGCCTCCACATCCATGGTTAACTATGGAACAGGCGACAGTTATAACTGCAGCTTTTTCCGCCTGTCAACTCCGACCGCGCTCTAAATACTTGCTGGCACATAAAGCAGAAGTCCGCCGCGCCTGCAGAAGCGCCTAACAAGCACATCGCTACTCCTTCGTGACTCAGGCTGTTCTACTTCCTCTTTGCTCGCAGCGCAAGAGAGACGCTGTTTACGCAAAGATAAAAAACGACACAGCTTCTGCAATTTCGTCGTTGCTGTCGATACATTTAAACGAAGTTCCCTTGCCGATTACCCAGAAATTTACAATATTTGCATGATAATTACAATCAATTATATATGTTCACAAATAAATACACTACTACCTCCATTATGTATTAAATAATGTTTCTGTAATAAAGTTTACAGAGTGAGACATAGCAGTATATTACAAGTTATCAACAGGTATTAAACGGCGAAAAATTTTGGATGGTGCAGAAGGTATTTTATACGCTATTTCGGTATCATATGTGCCCCACATTCTACTAAAAGGAAGCAGAATCAGGGAATGTCGTGGCGTGATAAATTCTGACGCCGCTGCACAATTATCACCAGCCGCTCCTTGCAGCAATGACAGCAGCAGCTACCACCACCTCAAGATGTGAAGCAGTTGTATCGACGAAATACTGTGCGATTTACGCAATACGATACGCTGGCAAACCCAAGAAGTGTATTTGCAACAGATCCGTTGGGAAAGCCTGAAACATTATATGTCGGAGTTGGTATACCAGCCCGCAACGAACTTTCATTGATCTTAGAATCATGTGAGTGACCGAAATCACGAACAGCACATACCCATATCTTCATTTCAATACTCTCACTATTTTAAGCAAAACAATACCACAGATCTACTATCAGTCGACTGCAGTTTATATCACTTCCTGCAGACCATGTGTGTGTGTGTGTGTGTGTGTGTGTGTGTGTGTGTGTGTGTGTGTTCACAGTACTTTGTTGCTTTAGAAATATTTCCTGTCATGTCTCTTGAGTTGTTAATTTCAATACAGCAGCACAGAGCGTAATGAGCATTGATGCGCTAACACTGCTGCTGTCGAAGACACGAATTACAAGACAGACTGTGTTGTACTTAGCCATCAGCTGATCGTCAGTATACATGTCAATTTGCTGCACAGCTGCCCGCACTCTATATGAATGAGCCCCAACTTCGCACTTCATGATACATGCTCAATTCCACTATAACTTAGAGATCATTGTCAGCTGCTAACCCGACATTAACGCACATAGACTCGTTTGTGTTTAAATGCTACTTACTGGTGGGCAGTAACAACGATTCGACAACTCGACACTATGTCGTCACTGTCTAGCAACCTGTGGACCTACATCTGTTTGTGACATCTGGCTGACTGGTACAGCAAAAGCATCATGCAGATGGATCATATAGGTTGGCATTCTCCATTCGTGTATGTGACGGAAAAGAAAACTCTCTGGGAAATACGACATATTTTTCCCAAAAGGATAGGGTGCATTAAAGTACGTACGGAAGTACGTATATGGGCACTTTTTTACTCCATCAGCGTGTGAGATTGGGATAGATGTGTAATTGATAAGACTAGTGCGATGTATTCTCGACCATACACTGTACAGTGGCTTGCAGTGTATCTTACATGTGCAATGTTCGTAGATGATGGAGTTGTCTGCAAGCAGGGGGAAGTTCGTTGTTGATCTCTATTGCATACTATTAGAACTCTAAATCCCGGATGATGTCATCGGATAGGTTAACTTCCGTAAAATTTCTAGTACGTAGCAAGCATCTCGAGCAAGCTGAAGCAGAATGCCTATGTCAGGTTTGAATTCATACATAAGGAAATCAGGTGGATTCAAACGCTATACATCGAAGACTGGAATATATGTGATGATATGGCAGGTAAGCGATACTCTGACGAAATGAGAGTTGAGACGTGAGCACTATATCTCTTTTTTCTACGTGTTAGGTGAAAAAATACTACAACCTCCCACATATATCTCGCAGAGTGGCTGCAATGAGAAAATTAGGGGCTGATATGAAGGTTTTTCACCGAGAGACTATCAGCAGCAGAAGTTCTCTCTTTTGTTATCTCGATAAATAAGTGAGAACATTCTTTTGTGAGTTCTGTGTGCCTATAAATATACGGACTAGCGTCTTAATAGGCAGAATAGATTTACATGTGCATAATTCAGAAGGTATCATGTGGTGCGTGGTGGAGCACGTGGTACAGCCAACATTTGGACACTGGGAAACGGGCGCACAACTACCGGTATGGCCAGCGTGGCAATGGCTCTGCCGCAGTCCTGCAGTAGGTAGACAGCAGCGCACTTCATGGCTGTAAGTCTTTCTCTTCGTCAGAAATGTTTAGAGGAAATCTTATCGTGTGGGAATATGCTTTTGTTCTCAAACGTCAGAACATACAAACCTCAGATACAATTAGTGCTGTGATCTATTTGTGGCTGAACTTTAACTACCTGACGTGCAAAATGTATGTGTGTGATTCTCAGACGTTGAAATTACATTTTTATTCCGAAGAAGAATCATTATAATGTGGTGGTGAGTGCTTCAAGCGATCTATTTAATCTCTGCAAATTATTACACAGTTAATTTTATTGGATATTGCAAGTGGACTATTTCCCGTCATTTTTGATATTGCAGTTACGTGTATGCGAGTGTGTGTGTGTGTGTGTGTGTGTGTGTGTGTGTGTGTGTGAGAGAGAGAGAGAGAGAGAGAGAGAGAGAGAGAGAGAGAGAGACAGAGAGACAGAGAGAGAGTGAGAGAGAGATAGACAGACAGACAGATAGGTAGGAAGCGAGTCAGGAATTTACTGGTCAAAGGAATTCCACCACCTCATGCTTTGATCGGTGGGCGCAAGAACAAATGCAGGTCCCTCAGTCGGGTAGGCATGATAAAAATCAGACTGTTATTGGCTTGTATGGCTCTCAGTGTTGGCAGACTGTGTGGCATACAATAGCAGTTTCTCTGCTGCGGTTTGTGTGGCCACCACACGGGTTTCTCTGTGTGCCAAGGAGGACAGGCAACTCACACATGTGCGATATAGCGGTAATTGAGACAGTCGCTACGTAAAGACACTAGTAGTGCGTGCTGGTACTCACAGCATCGGGGTGTGCAGTTAGTCCACAGGCGTCCACAGGGAACGGAACTGTCAGCGCCCAGCATACTGCTTAAATAACGAATATGTAAACTGATCTGAACAGTATACTATTACGCCCTCTGCAACGTACGAATTTCATATTGATTCCTCCCACAGCTCAACACAGACTGTGGCTCTTTCCTACCAATTTCCAGGTGAGGGAGCAGAGGGGAGATGTGTAGGAGAGGAGGGGAGGGCTGGGATACTTCTCCAGTGCGAGAAAAGTGGTTCAAAACTGAAAGCGGGAGGGGTGACAAGAACAGAGGGTTGGGGGTGGTGGAGGCTAGGGGGAGGGATGAGAGGTTTCTCGGAAGGGCAGATTATTCACAGGGGTCACAAATCAACCCCCAGAGGTCCACAAATCAATCCCAGGTGGTCATATACCATTTAATTGACGTTGAATTAATTGACAATTTGATGTCAAAAGTGCGCCATAATCCGCTTTACCCCACTAATAACGTGGCACCACGTTGAAAATAGAGGCTCTGGCCTGGAAAATAATTTACGTCAGAAATCCCCATTTAGTATAATTTAGTGTGACACAACACCAGTGTTGGCACTGTGGTCAAAATTCATTAGGTGAGCAAAGTTTGGTTGATAGTTAGCAGCCTGGTTCCAAGGAATGTTGCTGCATATGAATGCAGGCTTCTTTGTTCCACTCCTTCCAAATCAATTTCCTTCCTCTTGGGGTGTTTGTAGTTGCAGAAAAGAGGACTTTGGGACAGTGAAACAGACCTGAAGAAAATACGTTACCAAGTCAGCCCCAAAATAAATTATAATACATCACAAAAAATAAGATTCTTTTATTTACGATTAACGATGGAGAAATCAAAACAAAAAACTGCACCTCTACGTCTGAGGCACTCTGCTCTTTGACAATGATGGTCTCCTTCCTGTCGCATTAATTTCAGGAATAATACTTATGACAAATAATACCAAATAACTATTTTATTGGGTTTATGAGATCTATGGAAGACAGAAAACAACTAGAAGAGGAAATCGTGAAATAACCACAAAAGCGGCATCCATTTCGACATTGTTTGAACTGTGGGACATTGGTTCCCTTCCTCAATAGTATCCCCCCACTCCCACCCGTTTTCTATTGTTTCTAAAACAATTTGACAGTCTTCATCTTCATAATAATTTTGTTAGGCGGTCGGTCTAAATATTGTTCGTCCATTTACAAAACACAGCGAAATCAATGTACAAGTAAAGACGATATATATTGGTTTTTCTGCTTTAGGTCTCTTTTCCGCAGTCGCAGTTTTACTAGTAAGGTGGGAGTCACACCGCCTTTTGCGTCTGTATGTTGTCTTATTTCGCCAAACCCGTTTCGCTTTATTTAAAGCAAATTCAGTGCTCCGGTTTTTGGCCCCTACAGAGTTTCCGCGCATTTCTCTGCTGATAGGCGTTCGTCACTGCAGTGAAAAACGATGTTTCCTAGTCTGCATGTATTTATACATCCACGTTTTGATCGGAACACAGATAGTTCAGGAGGTGAACGTGAATACTGATGTATAAACACACGTAAACGAGGAAAAATTGTGTGTCAGTGTAATGCAATGTGCTAAAATCTAAACGACTCGGTATAGAAAAATGCGTGAAAACATTACAGGAACCTATAAATCAACCACTCCAAGTGCTTTAACTAAATTGAAATGCATTTGTTCCAAGTAGGACTTCACAGAGTCGCGTATTAATTGTAAAATGTAGAATTTGAAATATTTTAGTTACCTCACACTAAGCAGCTATAAAATAGTCTGCAAATCGCCAGTCCAAATAGGACATGCACTTCGAGAAACAATGTAGTTGATATCTTTAAATCACCAAATTTCAAGAAGTTAGTAAGTTTTATTTATTATAAGTTTCTTAACAGAACTATTACATGGAATCAACTATCAACTACAGCATTACTTTCGTTCTTGAGTTGTGTTACCAATTGACAAGAAAATCTCTTCCTGACGCGGTTACGAAAATAATGTGAACGGTTCTGAATAAACCAACAGCTAAATTTATTACCGAAGGTAACCTACAGACCTACTTCCTTAAGCTATGTACTCCATTAAAAAGAAAAAGGGGCACGTGGAGGAATATACGCTTGTCACACATAAAGCAATGGAATTACAGGTGGAATTGTATAGGCAAGTCTCAGCATCAAGGGTGAGTATAAGTTTTTAATCGTATTCACTATCGGCCATTACAGTCACCTAGAGATGTGACAGAAATCGTTAGAGAAAACCAAAGTTCGCCAACACCTAAGTTTCTCAATCATACTGTCATCATCGGGATGGAGAAAATCGTACAACAATCAATCTGGAAGAATAAAAGAATTTGTGGTGGGTGTGATAAGACGTCTGGCCAAACATTACTGAATACTTCCTCTGGAAACTACTTAGAACACGTTGTTCTGAACCCCACTCGTGATGGAAATGTATGAGAAGTAATAGCAACCAACAGACCTCACCTCTTTCAGGACGTCCACATTCGAGATGATGCCAATGAGCATGAGGCAGTGGTAGTAACAGTGCTTATCAAAGTGGAAAAGGCATCCAGAAAAACCAGAAGAATTTACAAGTTCAGCAAAGTAGATTAAGAAAGACTAGAGTCACTTATGAATAAGGAATTCGGAACATTTGCCTCTGGAGAGAAACATGCAGGAGAGCTGTGGTTCAGATTTATAAGACATGTTGACCGAACACTTGGTACATATGTACCTGTCACAACAGTTCAAGATAGAAGGGGCCCTCCACGGTATACAGATCGTTAAGAAACTTTTAAAGAAACAGAGACTACTGCCTAACAAGCGATAAACGAAGCATAGGGCCGTGTATACGGGGATGCTAAATGAAACGCGTTTGCTTGTCAAAAATGCAATGACTGACTACCCTAACAGGATATTTTCTTAGATTCTCTCACGAAATCCAAATAAATTCTCGCCGTACGTAAAGAATGAGACAGAATCTAGAACTGTGGGTATCAACGCAAAATCAGAAATGCTGAACTCCGTTTTCAAGTGTTTCTTTACAATGAAAGACCCAACGACATTGCCCCAATATTAATCTCCTATCACTGCAAATACCAGTATCGGTGTGATAGAACTGCACAAAGCTCTACGATGTAATGGACTCAGTGTCAGGCTATATATCGAGTAAGTATATCTATTGACCATAATCTCACGTGTGCAGCAGTTGGCTAGAAGAAAGCACAGGTCACACCCATCTACAGGAGGGGTAGCAAAGGTGACCCACAGAACTACCGAATTTTTGTCGTTAATATGTTGTAGACTCTTAGGACATGTACTAGATAGAAAGGAAATGAGGTTAGAGCAGAATGACCTCCTCTATGTCATCCGACACGTATTTCGACCATGCGAAACCAGAATCGTGTTTTTCTAGCATGACACTCAGAATGCAATGTATGAAAGTAGTACGACAGATTTAGGACGGATTTCCAATAAACAGTTGACTCAGTACAACTTCTATGCGTTCAAAGGAGACTCGTGCAACCCAGACTAAGCTCAAATATGTGGGACTCGTCCCACACATGTATAACATGGGATATTGAACGTACACTACTGGGCATTAAAATTGCTACACCACGAAGATGACGTGCTACAGACGCGAAATCTAACCGACAGGAAGAAGATGCTGTGATATGCAAATGATTAGCTTTTCAGAGCATTTACACAAGGTTGGCGCCGTTGGCGACACCTACAACGTGC
The DNA here is from genome assembly GCF_023864275.1 of Schistocerca cancellata. Taxonomy (NCBI): domain Eukaryota; kingdom Metazoa; phylum Arthropoda; class Insecta; order Orthoptera; family Acrididae; genus Schistocerca; species Schistocerca cancellata. The sequence continues at coordinate 10,281,415 of NC_064631.1, read as the reverse complement.
TGACGTGAGGAACGTTTCCAACCGATTTCTCATACACAAACAATAGTTGACTGGCGTTGACTCGTGAAACGTTGTTGTGATGCCTCGTGTAAGGAGGAGAAATGCGTACCATCACGTTTCCGACTTTGATAAAGGTCGGATTGTAGCCTGTCGCGATTGCGGTTTACCGTATCGCGACATTGCTGCTCGCGTTTGTCGAGATCCAATGACTGTTAGCAGAATATGGAATCGGTGGGTTCAGGAGGGTAATACAGAACGTCGTGCTGGATCCTAACGGCATCTTATCACTAGCAGTCGAGATGACAGGCATCTTATCCGCATGGCTGTAACGGATCGTGCAGCCACCTCTCGATCCCTGAGTCAACAGATGGGGACGTTTGCAAGGCAACAACTATCTGCACGAACAGTTCGACGACGTTTGCAGCAGCATGGACTATCAGCTCGGAGACCATGACTGCGGTTACCCTTGACGCTGCATCACAGACAGCAGCGCCTGCGATGGTGTACTCAACGACGAACCTCGGTGCACGAATGGCAAAACGTCATTTTTTTCGGATGAATCCAGGTTCTATTTACAGCATCATGGTGGTCGCATTCGTGTTTGGCGACATCGCGGTGAACGCACATTGGAAGCTTGTATTCGTCATCGCCATACTGTCGTATCACCCGGCGTGATGGTATGGGGTGGCATTGGTTACATGTCTCGATCAGTTCCCGTCATTCCGCCAGCTAGCAAGTATGCGGCTCGTCTTGTCTCTAGTTCAACCATGCCTAGACGGTCAATACCGCGGCTCGATCGCATCCGCATTGTTACTTTGTGCCAGGAAGGGCTCTCAGCAAGGGATGTGGTCAGGCGTCTCGGAGTGAACCGACGCGATGTTGTTCGGACATGGAGGAGATACGGAGAGACCTAAAGTGTCGATGACATGCCTCGCTCGGGCCGCCCAAGGGCAACTACTGTAGTGGATGACCGCTACCTACGGATTATGGCTCTGAGGAACCCTGACGCCACCATGTTGAATAATGCTTTTCATGCAGCCACAGGACGTCATGTTGCGACTCAAATTGCGCGCAATAGGCTGAATGGTGCGCAACTTCACTCCCGATGTTCATTGCGAGGTCCATCGTTGCAACCACGACACCATGCAGAGCGCTACAGATGAACCCAACAACATTCCTAATGGACCGCTCAGGATTGGCATCACGTTTTTTTCACCGATGAGTGTCGAATATGCCTTCAACCTATCGTCGGAGACATGTTTGAAGGCAACCTGCTCAGGCTGAACGCCTTAGACACACTGTCCAGGTGGAGGTTCCCTGCTGTTTTGGCGTGGCATTGTGCGGGGCCGACGTACGCCGCTGGTGGCCATAGGAGACGCCATAACGGCTTCACGATACGAGAATGCCGTCCTCCGTCCGATAGTGCAACCATATCGGCAACATATTGGCGAGACATTCGTCTTCATGGACGGCAATTCGTGCCCCCATCGTGGACATCTTGTGAATGACTTCCTTCAGGGTAACGACATCACTCGACTAGAGTGGCCGGCATGTTCTCCAGACGTGGACCCTATGGAACATGCCTGGGATGGATTGAAAAGGGCTGTTGATGGTGGCGTGACCCACCAACCACTCTGAGGGATCTACGCCGAATCGCCGTTGAGGAGTGGGACAACCTGGACCAACAGTCCCTTGATGAACTTGCGGATAGTATGCGACGACGAACACTGGTACGCATCAATACACGAGGACGTGTTATTGGGTATTAGAGGTACCGGACGGTAATGATGTTTATGTTGATCTCAATTCGAATTTTCGGTAGAGGTTCCCGAACTCTCGGAACCGAGGCGATGTAAAATATTTTTGGTGTGTGTAAATTATGCAGGTACCTGTAAAATTCGAAAACACAAATCACAGCTCTCAAACAAGATAAATGAACTGATACTTTAATAGAAACGTAATTATTTAAAATGCTTACAGTAAGAGAATAAATTATGTGATCAAAGAAGTGTTGAGAAGCATATATATATATATATATATATATGGATATTTGATGCACTTTAGGCTATGTATTTGAATCATGCATACAGCGAAATCTGAAAAGTCAGAAGAACTAGTAGCCAAAAGCATCCAGGAAAGAAACAAAAAACGATTGGTCATATAATTCAGCGTAACGAACACGTGGTAAAAATTTTCTAATGACAATTTCCAATTGAATGAAGGGACACAATCAACACATTCGTCCTATGAGGAATGGATGTCCTTGTTACAGTAGGAATTGAAAGATACTGACGGTAAGCAGTAGGGAGGCGAGGCACATCAGGAAAGCGTCATTTTTGCAAATGCTGGTGTGTTAATTCACGAGAAAATCTTGATATGTTGCAAAATGTGATTATAAATGTTAGTGATAAGCAGAAAGTCTATAGAGGTATGAACGTCGCTAAGCATCTGGCATGTCGCACTTTTTTCCCTCCTGTTTTTTGTAAAGTAGCACGATGGTGGAGCACCATTTCGGCATCGGGAGTTTTCTAACGCGGCGAATATTCACGCCGCAGTGTCAGAGGCATCGGACTGTGGTAAATCTTGCCAGCAGATTAAGTTATAATTATTTTTCTTGATGGCGACGGCTAAGACGGCGCCCCCTGAGTGCGGCAGTGCTCCTCGTGGCGGCGGACCAGAAAGCAATTAATGGAGCCCTAACGAAGTAATCTCCCCCGGCGGACTTCTTAATTAATGGTGTTGTGCCAACTGCCAGCTGCGCCGGATCGCCCGCCGCTTTCGAGAACTTCCCATCAGGATGAGAAGAGACGCTCGCGGCGCATAATCCGATGTACACCACCGGCGGTTTTCTCGCCTTTTCCGCCTCAGATCTGGAGGAAAAAGTAGAGGACAGAGGGGCCTGCTGATTTTGTACTCCAAACGACGATTTACACAAACTCTGAAAAGCTTGTATTTCTCATTTCCTTCATCATTGTTCACTAAGAAATTAATGGAAAAGAATCTTGTCAGCAAACTCAGTCCAGCTTTTCTCAAATATTGCTTTTATAGAAGTAAATTTGTACCGGTGTGTAAGAAGTTTCTCGAACCTTTAGTTGCGTAGATATGCAAACTCAGTAATAAAAGTGTTCCTTCGACAGTATATACATTACTTTCCATAAAAAAGGCTTTCATTAAGTAACCGGTAGCAATTAATGTCGAAGGAATACGCAGGAAAAACTTTTCCATTAGCTAATCAGTTCTACTCCACGACTCAAGAATTTGTAAACTGTGTGTAAAGTTTTTCAGCTCAAGCCAGCTGTCAAACTATTACTCGGTACAGGAGCTAGAAGATGCTGGTAGGGAAACAGAAATGCTTGACAAGCATAAAACTCCTCTCTTCTGTCAATGACTGGTCGTTCTAGTTCATTGTAACTGTCAGATCCCAGCCCCTTCTCGACGTCTTACAAGAACTATATCCTAGGCCGTCCCTTTCTCTCCCAGCACTTGCCTCCTGTGGTATTCATGATAGTTTTTGTCTCTGACAACATGTCCAATACATTTTATTTTTCTCTTTTCCATTTCGTTTAATGACCTATCTTCGCTTCAGACTCCTAAGTGTTTCTTTTTTCTTTTTGTTTCATTTGCCTCATTCTTGCCATTTTCCACCAAATCCACATCTCAGCATCTTCACGTCGATTGCTTTATGATTCACCCAAAGTCCGACTTTCAGTTCCGCAGAGCAGTATACTCCATGCAGATGACTTTTCAAAGGATTTTCTGATATCTAAGCTTGTGTGTTGTAAAGTAATACCTCCTAATCTTTTACGTGAAAACTCTTACAGCTTTTTGAACAAAACCATCTACATTAAAATTCTACACCTTTGTTCTCCATCTCTGCGTATTTATTTCTAAACAAAGTCACCCTAGCAACGAAAACATTTCTCCCGACGAGAGATACAGTCACTGCAGGACGTTTGGCTTTGCTGACGGCACCACAACCTCACCTCTGCTTGCACCGCTTGGTCAGTATCAAAGTGAAATCCTCAAAGCTCTTCTTTAAGTTTTGGAAACAGATGAAAATATGATGGGACCACGTCGGGGCTGCATGCAGGACGATTGATGACAATTAACCCACGGCGTCGGATTGTGGCAGGTGTGTTTCTATAATTATATTACAGCCTTCTCCCTTTTTAACTAGTATTTTCTTCTCTATTGTGTCTCGTTCCCATGTTTCCTGCACTGTTCCATTCCGCTCTCTTTAATGCCATTTCTCAACGGACTTTCCACTATTCCCATGGACGTATTATCCTGCTGCGAATGATTTAAAATACTTCCCGTTTCATAAAATCCACTCTCCTCATCTACTTTTAACACACAGAAGTGCACGGTTCCATTCTACCCAGTATTCGTTTCAAAAACATTAAACAACGAAATACACACTTTCTGACAGGACTGAAATTACTGCGACCGTCACACGCATTTTGCTGCTCACGCCGCCCCACTTCAGTCCAGTTACCGAGCGCACTGCACTACGGTTGCTTCCTCTCCTAACCTTTCAAAAGCTGTAAGTGGCCCAGACATTTGCGACATTTACTTCCTGTCCTCTGGCCGCCGGCTGCTCTCAGCTCTTTCTGTTGCGCGAAGTACGCACTACAGACTCTTGAATATTTTTTCTGAAATATAATGAGATTGCGTTACAATTTCTATGGCAAAACCTTACTTAGAAAGGGGTAGTTGCTCAGTGAATCTTCATGAAGACATACTTTCATGCCATCAGAAAGTAACAAGGACGTGAGGTAGTTTACATTATGAAGTGGCTAATTCCCAATATCTGTCATCGATATTGTAATCCTGCTTTTCCATATTTTGTGAAGCGTGCTGCTTACAATTATACAGCGAACAAGAAACACTTTTGTTGATATGAGATGCAGAACGTTGTTATGAATGTAGTGTGCTTTGCTCAAAAAAATCAGCTAGAAGATCATCTGTATGTATAGCTCATCCTCTTTTACTTCTTGTTTCTAGGCATTTATAACTAAGAAAAACATCTTATGCACCAAACACACACTAATACGAGCGCGTGTTGGAAAGTAGTACCTCCGAATTTTTTATTCTGTTCTCAATATCGGTGGAGGTATTATGATACACGTAACACTCGGTAGACTTTCCCGCTTCGTTGACGGAAGTTGCAAGCCCCTGACGCAGATAATGCACGAGCCAGAAGTAAGGGAGAGAAGAAGCTTTAAGCCTCTGTGAGCGAAAGATTCTAACGATCAAGACAATTCATGATGCTCTCGATCAGAGTTAAGCTGTGACTCACGGTTTGAAGGAATTTCCAGAGAGCGAGTTAAGGCCTCATGCCTTCGAGCCGCAAAAAAGTCTGGACTCAGGACTTACACTCCTGGAAATGGAAAAAAGAACACATTGACACCGGTGTGTCAGACCCACCATACTTGCTCCGGACACTGCGAGAGGGCTGTACCCGCAATGATCACACGCACGGCACAGCGGACACACCAGGAACCGCGGTGTTGGCCGTCGAATGGTGCTAGCTGCGCAGCATTTGTGCACCGCCGCCGTCAGTGTCAGCCAGTATGCCGTGGCATACGGAGCTCCATCGCAGTCTTTAACACTGGTAGCATGCCGCGACAGCGTGGACGTGAACCGTATGTGCAGTTGACGGACTTTGAGCGAGGGCGTATAGTGGGCATGCGGGAGGCCGGGTGGACGTACCGCCGAATTGCTCAACACGTGGGGCGTGAGGTCTCCACAGTACATCGATGTTGTCGCCAGTGGTCGGCGGAAGGTGCACGTGCCCGTCGACCTGGGACCGGACCGCAGCGACGCACGGATGCACGCCAAGACCGTAGGATCCTACGCAGTGCCGTAGGGGACCGCACCGCTACTTCCCAGCAAATTAGGGACACTGTTGTTCCTGGGGTATCGGCGAGGACCATTCGCAACCGTCTCCATGAAGCTGGGCTACGGTCCCGCACACCGTTAGGCCGTCTTCCGCTCACGCCCCAACATCGTGCAGCCCGCCTCCAGTGGTGTCGCGACAGGTGTGAATGGAGGGACGAATGGAGACTGTCGTCTTCAGCGATGAGAGTCGCTTCTGCCTTGGTGCCAATGATGGTCGTATGCGTGTTTGGCGCCGTGCAGGTGAGCGCCACAATCAGGACTGCATACGACCGAGGCACACAGGGCCAACACACGGCATCATGGTGTGGGGAGCGATCTCCTACACTGGCCGTACACCACTGGTGATCGTCGAGGGGACACTGAATAGTGCACGGTACATCCAAACCGTCATCGAACCCATCGTTCTACCATTCCTAGACCGGCAAGGGAACTTGCTGTTCCAACAGGACAATGCATGTCCGCATGTATCCCGTGCCACCCAACGTGCTCTAGAAGGTGTAAGTCAACTACCCTGGCCAGCAAGATCTCCGGATCTGTCCCCCATTGAGCATGTTTGGGACTGGATGAAGCGTCGTCTCACGCGGTCTGCACGTCCAGCACGAACGCTGGTCCAACTGAGGCGCCAGGTGGAAATGGCATGGCAAGCCGTTCCACAGGACTACATCCAGCATCTATACGATCGTCTCCATTGGAGAATAGCAGCCTGCATTGCTGCGAAAGGTGGATATACACTGTACTAATGGCGACATTGTGCATGCTCTGTTGCCTGTGTCTATGTGCCTGTGGTTCTGTCAGTGTGATCATGTGATGTATCTGACCCCAGGAATGTGTCAATAAAGTTTCCCCTTCCTGGGACAATGAATTCACGGTGTTCTTATTTCAATTTCCAGGAGTGTATATTGGATTCTAGAGATTATATAGTGCGTAGTAACTTAGCCGTCCTTGTCTATTTCTATGCATTTTTTATTATAAAAATGTAATGAGTAGGAATCCATATCACAATGCATACTTCATAAATTCGTGTTTCTAGGAAGTAATACCTACAAAACCTGTCGAAATTAGCAGACAACGTCTCCAAATTTTCAACAGACAAGACGAATACGGTAAACCATGTATCCTAGCTAAGTAAATTGAGTGTTAATCCGTAAGACAGGTAGTTTGTAAAGATAAGATCATGGCATTTAATTCTGCCACTGACGTGTACTTACAGAAATACTTCTATCACTGAGTTAAAAAAATTACAGTGTCATCCATTGGTTCTTTGGTGTGCTACGCCGTAATGATTAAACATCCGAATTAACGAGATGAGCAGGCGATTTTAGTTAGGACTTTAAATTACTATGGTTTTCTGCAAGTGGTTGCTTTCTTCAATCATAGATTTATGTCCAAGTGGTGCTAACGTTATTATCGTTACATAAAAAAAGTATTACCTTCTCAACAGTCTTCAAATTGTGAGCTAAATCATAATTTTTATAAATGAAATTAGTGAATTTATTCTTGACACTTTTGTTGCTTATATCTGAGGGAATTTTCAGAAAAATAAATAATCAAATTAACCAATATAATAAGATAGAATTTTGAATGCTGTTGTATCCATGTATCGCCACAATAAAATAATATCAGTGAGAATAGTATCGTATTTAAGTTTCCAAAGATAATGACAAGTTTTTATTCATCCTTTTATTATTACAATCTAGCTGATAGACCTTACAAAAAATGACAAACATAAATCAGAAAAAAGGTATGGTATTCGATTGGAAGAGCATTTACTGGGGCGGAAACTGTACAAATTCTCCCCTGAAATAATCCCTCTTACAATCGCAGCCTGGCTTTGTTTACATGAATCACTGTGAGGCCCAGTTCTATTCACGTGGAATCAACTACGACCAAGTGCACAAAAAAGTGTGGTTCACAGAGAACGGAACTTAGAATATTATTTAACAACCCTACGCCAGTGCAGCAATACTTATTCTTTCATCTTGATTCAAGCGGGAGCAGAAAACGGCACGCTGCGGCAGTTTTAAAGTTCTCACGCTTCCTCGAAAACTTGCAAATTACGCGGACTGGTGTTCTGAGTTTTAAAACGCGGGACACTTCCCTATCAGAGCCCTGAAATCAGGGCAGATTTTAGTGTAAGGTGCACCCATTCGCTGGCCTGGCCAACCAATTTGACTCACAGGCACGACGGCGCGTACTTGGATTGTCAAACATCAGACAGCCGACTCAGAACGAATAAGTTCATCCTCGTGATACACGATGTGTCCGAGATGCAGTTCTACTCTCGGTACAGTTGTAAACTGCCACTGGCTCTTAGTCCAACACAACTCACAGATCAGAAGTCTTATGGAAAGACCCGAAGACGAAGAAAGCAAAGTATCACAAAAACTTCTCTGTGTAGGAGCTGAATTAGCAGAAAAAACCGCCTCCGTGTTGCACAAACCTATCGAACTTTCCACTACTCACTGAATCTTCCCTCTTGACTTTTCCGCTGGACTGGTATCCGATCCAGACACAGTACCAGGGTTCCCAAGCAGCGGGAGTAAGACTCCACTTTGCATACCCTGAGGGGAGACAATCAGCGTTCAAAATCTCTTATGTCTGGAAAAAGAAGATTCTAGACGAGGAAGGCGTCGTTGTCACGGTACAGATAGCTATGTTTCGGTCAAAAACGTCTACCTAGATGGGGCCACAGCCCCTCATTTATGGATGGATCTAATCTTTCCAGGTCGACCACTTCCAGTTTCTGAAAGAAGGCTGTTGAGTTTGTCAGGCAGTCGTCCCCATGAAATATACATTTCTGCTGCTCGCTAAAAGAACCTGGTGAGTTCCTGGCATCAGGGGAGTTACAGACTTGCTCCCACTAAACACGTGCGCCAGCTGCTCTGTTTGTATCGTCCCAGCTTGTAACATGTGAATGACTGTAGTTTCCCATTTCCACAAAACCTCAGATTACATCAATCTCTTTTAAATGGCTTCCTCCACCCACTTTCCACCAACTGAGTACCTTTTCATCGGTCTGTCACCTGGCCCGGGTAAAATGATTTGCTATCTGGCGCCCTCCTGCTCTGACCCTATGTGGTAACAGTGGGGTGCCACGGCCCAACGTACCTGTCCAGGTGCAGTTCGTGGAGCGCTGCTTCCTCGAATCACTCACACTGCCAGCTCACTGGACACAATATTTATAGCCTGCAGTCTATCTTCCTCCCTGTTCTCCATCGCCTCCACTGTGGCCCATCGGGGTCAAGTTCTCTACAGGCTACACATGCAGTTATATGAACATTCTGCCTACAATTCCCTCATGTAAAAAAGTCATAAATCACACATACCAAAAGTAGTGCGGCAGAACACAGAGATCATGACCTAGAATATGAATATTTAACTGACCAACAACGTAGTTAAAATTAGAGAGTGGCTTGCCACCTCTCACTACCTCCCCGTTACCGAATAATTTTTGCCTGGGGAGTGTCACACTTCAATAAAGAGGTCGGTTTGACATGAAGCAGAAGAAATTATGACACTCTAACTGGGTCTCAGAGAGTAACATGCTGGCCCACGACAGGCTAGTCAACCAGAAATACATAAAAAAACTCACCCTGTCTTGACCTCATTCAACCAGGTGTCATACGCACACTCACTGCTGCATGCCTGCAAAAGTTGAACGGTTAAAAGGTCATGCAGGCGTTTAACTAACCCATTCACACCGAAGCTGAGGTCGGAGATGATTGGTTTCCCTAACCACAATACAGTATCGTTGAGCATTGAGCATCATTCTCTGCCTGAGACATTTTATTACCCTTGCCCAAGCATTCACAGTGACTGAGTCTTCCTTAGAGATAGTAACATGACAAATTCTATCCAAGCATTTAGGAAAACTAGTCCTTTTAGTACAACAGAGTAAATGGTGTTAATGCAAAGTAAGCAAAATTTATGACATGTGTAATATAGTGAGACTTTACACAAATGACGAAGAAAAATAAATGCATGAGTGAAGTTCAAAATATGGTTTCATTATTAGTGTATTTGTTGTAGCGATCTCTTGTCAGTCTTAGATTATAGATGAGAGTGACCTTGCACCCAAGTACGCATCTAAAAATGGTGTTGTCTCTTAAAAGATTGCATTTAACCTGATAAAATAAATACAGCAAGGCACACAAAAGTGAGAATTAAATAACACCCCACTCCCTTCTCGAGGGTCTTTAGGGAGTTCAAAAATTAATTTGAACATTGGAGTGACATGTAAACAAAGCACTACACTGAAAAGGCATGTAACAAGTTGGATGTTGCAGGTGTTGCGCGTGATTTGGTGCTAAGAGAAAGATTACCGCTTTACTAAACATCCTCAGTGGTGGCTGCAGTATCAGTGGCAGCACCTGCCTCTAGTCTATGGCAGCAACAGGTGGGCATCTGGACTATTGACAGACCAGAGCTGGGGCAACAGATGACGAACTGTCGCTCTTGTTGAAGACAGTCCTCCAGCAGCTGTTGTCAGCATCCCAGCTGACAGGTTGGACGCTTTCCGGCTGGACTATAGCTGTTCGTGCATACGCGAATGACTGTTCCACTTCGCAATTCTGCTGGGATACCTCGACTGAAGGCTGTCATCGATAATTTTTGTTGGAGTTCGGGTGCAAATCTTAATGAAGGTAAATGCAAGCTTCTTCACTTGCCACGTTTTGATGACGCGGTTGTTGCATGGGCTACTGAAATGGATCGGAATACGTCTTTCGGTATCACCATTGATCGTTGTCCACTCAAAATGGCGGCGCTCAACTTGAAGTCTGTTACGGAAAAAATTCGGGGAGCGATATTTGAGCATGAAATGCGTTCTCTTACACTGCTCCGGAAAGTCCGAATACTGGATACATATGTCTCATCCAAAGGTTATTACGTGGTTCATGTTTATCCGCATCATTCGATGATAGCGAAGAAACTACAACAATTGTCTGGTCGATTCTTATGGGAAAGACATATCTTTCACTTATGGTATGAGGTGACCACGTGGCCTCGCTCCTTTAGGGGACTGGACCTGACATATACGAAGGAAGTCGCAGATGCTATATGTGCGACGTACTATTTTGACACACATTCACGTCTCATTTATTTCTCTGTGCCCGTCCTGCTGGTCTTGAACACCGCTATTGATGTTGGTCGCATAAATTATCGGTTAAAACACATTCGTGACTTCTATCTTGCGGTGAGCTACTTCTGGGCTGACACCTTATGGAGACCCGTCCTCACCGTGAAATGCCTACAGACTCGTGTGGAAGTAGTCCCTTGCTCGAACCTCGTTGAAAGAGACTCGCCGCAAACAATCTGGACGACAGTTCGGTTCAATATCAGTATTCCGATTTTGCGTAGCATCTTCGTTGTATAAGGTAGTAAATAACTTGATTCCAACGAACAAGCAACTTTTCCGTATTGGGATTAGTAAAGTGGATTTATGTAGTCGTTGTACGTCTCCCGATACGATACGACATCGTTTTACTTGTGGAGGTCATGTGGCAAACTGGTGGTGGATCAGGACATAACAGGCCTCCCTTACTCGACCTTCTGGGACTGCCTGCACTGCGGACATCGCATTGCGCCCAGATTCTTCTTTCTTTCCACGGTAGGAAACCCATACCTTTATGTGGTTGCTGGGGCGCTTCGTTCATTATGTTGTAAAGGCGAGGGGGAAGAACACATGAACTTCATGCATTACATGATCACGGCCTATTGGACATGCTTGCGACTGCCTCGATATCGAGATCTCTTCCCCAACATATTAGATCTTGTTTTCCGTCGGCAAGGTGTTGGTTAATTTAATTTATTCTGATGATAAGTGTTTTTATTTTATTCGGCTTGTCTTGTCCTGGTTTCCCTGTTCGTTGTGTTTTGTGTTTTGACTCAGCATCGCTCCAATTCTATTGTCAAATGTGTATTATCGATGAAGTATAGATCCACGTGAGCTTATACACTCATTGCACACAACTTGGGATTTTTCTTGGTTCGTATATTTCACATGTACTCTTGTTTCGTTTTCCTTCTACTTTTAGATTCAGTTACGAAGTATAAAAATATATAAAAAACGCAAAATAAAAAATTTTAAAAAATTAAAAATTACTAAAAAACATACAAAAATCATTGTTGATACATATCTTGTGTGCTTGGTGGTGGTTCATCGTCTATGTTCTCGTTTTTTTTCTTTTAATTATTATTCTGTTATCATAATTAATTTTTTCTCCCTTGTGGTGACAAACAGACCCGAACTATTTGAAACAGTTAACGCAGAATAGGGAATCAGCGATCATAAGGCGGTTACTGCAGCGATGATTTCAGCCGTAAATAGAGATATTAAAAAAGGTAGGAAGATTTTTCTGTTTAGCAAAAGTGATAAAAAGCAGATTTTAGAGTACCTGATGGCTCAACACAAAAGTACAGATAGTCTTAAGGATCAATGGACGAAGTTCAAAACCATCGTACAATATGTGTACAGTATGTGCCAAACAAGATCGTAAGAGATGGTACAACAACCGAGTTAGAAAACTGTTGCGGAAGCAAAGGGAACTTCACAGCAAACATAAACATAGCCAAAGCCTTGCAGACAAACAAAAACTACGCGAAGCGAAATGTAGTGTGAGGAGGGCTTTGCGAGAGGCGTTCAACGAATTCGAAAGTAAAGTTCTGTGTACTGACTTTGAAGAAAATCCTAAGAAATTTTAGTCTTATGTCAAAGCGGTAGGTGGATCAAAACAAAATGTCCAGACACTCTGTGACTAAAATGGTACTGAAACAGAGGATGACAGACCAAAGGCTGAAATACTAAATATCTTTTTTCAAAGCTCTTTCACAGAGGAATCTGTAAATCCTTCTCTAGATTGTCGCACAGATGACAAAATGGTAGATATCGAAATAGACGACAGAGGGATAGAGAAACAATTAAAATCGCTCAAAAGAGGAAAGGCCGCTGGACCTGATGGGATACCAGATCGATTTTACACAGAGTTGGTTGGTTGGTTGTTTGGGGAAGGAGACCAGACAGCGTGGTCATCGGTCTCATCGGATTAAGGAAGGATGGGGAAGGAAGTCGGCCGTGCCCTTTCAGAGGAACCATCCCGGCATTTGCCTGGAGTGATTTAGGGAAATCACGGAAAACCTAAATCAGGATGGCCGGACGCGGGATTGAACCGTCGTCCTCCCGAATGAGAGTCCAGTGTCTAACCACTGCGCCACTTACACAGAGTACGCGAAGGAACTTGCCCCCCTTCTTGCAGCGGTGTACCGTAGGTCTCTAGAAGAGCGTATCGTTCCAAAGGATTGGAAAAGGGCACAGGTCATCCCCGTTTTTAAGAAGGGACGTCGAACAGATGTGGAGAACTATAGACCTATATCTCTAACGTCTATCAGTTTTAGAATTTTGGAACACGTATTATGTTCGAGTATAATGACTTTTCTGGATACTAGAAATCTACTCTGTAGCAATCAGCATGGGTTTCGAAAAAGACGATCGTGTGGAACCCAGCTCGCGCTGTTCGTCCACGAGACTCAGAGGGCCATAGACAAGGGTTCCCAGGTAGATGCCGTGTTTCTTGACTTCCGCAAGGCGTTCGATACAGTTCCCCACAGTCGTTTAATGAACAAAGTAAGAGCATATGGCCTATCAGACCAATTGTGTGATTGGATTGAGAAGTTCCTAGATAACAGAACGCAGTAGGTCATTCTGAATGGAGAGAAGTCTTCCGAAGTAAGAGTGATTTCAGGTGTACCGCAGGGGAGTGTCGTAGGACCGTTGCTATTCACAATATACATAAATGAGCTTGTGGATGACATCGAAAGTTCACTGAGGCTTTTTGCGGATGATGCTGTGGTATACCAAGAGGTTGTAGCAATAGAAAATTGTACTGAAATGCAGGAGGATCTGCAGCGAATTGACGCATGGTGCAGGGAATGGCAATTGAATCTCAATGTAGACAAGTGTAATGTGCTTCGAATACATAGAAAGAAAGATCCCTTATCATTTTGCTACAGTATAGCAGGTCAGCAACTGGAATCAATTCCATAAATTATCTGGGAGTACGCATTAGGAGTGATTTAAAATGGAATGATCATATAAAGTTGATCGTCGGTATAGCAGATGCCAGACTGAGAGTCATTGGGAGAGTTCTAAGGAAATGCAATCCGAAAACAAAGGAAGTAGGTTACAGTACGCTTGTTCGCCCACTGCTTGAATACTGCTCAGCAGTGTGGGATCCACACAAGATAGGGTTGATAGAAGAGATAGAGAAGATCCAACGGAGAGCAGCGTGCTTCGTTACAGGATCATTTAGTAATCACGAAAGCGTTACGGAGATGATAGATAAACTCCAGTGGAACACTCTGCAGGAGAGACGCTCAGTAGCTCGGTACGGACTTTTGTTGAAGTTTCGAGAACATACCTTCACCGAGGAATCAAGCAGTATATTCCTCCCTCCTACGTATATCTCGCGAGGAGACCATGATAATAAAATCAGAGAGATTAGAGCCCATACAAAGGCATACCGACAATCCATCTTTCCTCGAACAATACGAGACTGGAATAGAAGGGAGAACCGATATACTCAAGATACCCACCGCCACACACCGTCAGGTAGCTTGCGGAGTATGGATGTAGATGTAGATGCAGCCTTTATTACATGATGATTTGACTATGGTCTATTGAAGTATCATGATAATACCAAGTCATTCTGATAATAAAAAAAAGCGAGTTGGCGCAGTGGTTAGCACACTGGACTCGCATTCGGGAGGACGACGGTTCAAACCCGCGTCCGGCGATCCTGATTTAGGTTTTCCGTGATTTTCCTAAATCGCTCCTGGCAAATGCCGGGATGGTTCCTTTGAAAGGGCACGTCTGACCTCCCCCCCTAATCCGATGAGACCGATGACCTGGTTGTCTGTTCTCCTCCCCCAAAAAACAACATCAACAACCCTCCTTTGAATTTACTTAATTTGCTTCTGTACTTCGTCCTGTGTCTTTTCCTCCTTGTCTTGTCGCTTCTGAATTTTCCCTTATCTCATTAATGAGGATCCCCTCTCTTTCGTCTTCTTCCTGCCGTTTCTTTTCTTCTGCTTCTTGCATAAAGTGAATGATCGATTCTAACCGTGCACTTCCAGCAACGCACCCAGGACTAGACGCTCGCGACACAACTGCTCTGTGGCGCACTGCCCGCGAAATCAGACTCTTAGTCTCCCTGAGTCTATCTCCTTCCGTATTTAGAGAACCTACGTGACCAACCACCTCGGCATCGTTATAACTTTCATTTCCTGAGTGAACTGAACTCTCATCATCGGAGTATTCTGCATCTGACATTTGTAACCTGTTTGCAGAGTGATTAAAATGAACTTCTTCCGCGTATCCTGTTCTGCATCAATGACTGGCTCGTGCTCCATTTTGGACGACATCAGTGCGCAGCGTCTCTCGCTGCACACACACAAGCTTTGCTTCTCGTAAGGATTCAAACCAATTGTTACTTCCGCAAGTTTCCGAATCTAATGCATCACACACCACAACTGTACCCTGACCTTCTTTCAAATAATGCACACATTTATGCCTAAGCTCATGAAACAAAACCTACCCTAAAATATCGTGCACTCACCATAAACAAATTAGTTCTACAAAAGGTTGCACGACGCTGTTAGCAACAACGCAACAACAGGCAAAGACAGATCATACAGACAATACATACACTGAAATAAAATTATTTCAACATACTACAAATTACTGAGACACAACGCATAGCGCCAAAACGGAGTCTACACGTTCTCAGTGCACCATAGTCTCACTTTGAAAAAAAGAATGAAAGAAAGGAAAACATGTGCCTGTTCGGCAAAATAATGCACTAACTACTTCACAAAAGAGCCATGATTCGAGATTTTACTCAAGGGTCGCCAACTGCAAGCGGTTGCTAGCTTTAATGACAAATATAGGCTCAAGCGATGCTAAATATTATTATCTTTACATAAAGAAAAGTATTATCTTCTCACCAATCTCCAAATCGTGAACTACCCCCTTAAATTTTATTTGTGAAATAGTGAATTTACTCACAACTCTTTTATTGCCTTTGTCTGCGGCTCACTTTCAGTAACCGAAGTAGTAATCAGATTCACTAACTTAATACGACGTCACAATTAAAACTGTGAACGATTGGAGAATTATGAATGAGGACAGTAGCGTATTTAATTTTACAATAATAATGATGAGTTTTTATTCATCCTATTGTAATTATAATCGAGCTGATAAATCTTACAAAAAATGACAAACAGAAAAAAGGAATGGTGTTTGATTGGCAATGCACTTATTGAGGTGAAAACAATACAAATTCTTCCCTGAATTAATCCCGTTTACAATCGCAATCTTTGTTTACATTAATCCACTGTGAGGAACAATTCTATTGAAATGGAATCAACTACGACCAAGTGCACCAAAAACTGTGGTTCACGGAGTACAGGGAGCTATGACTATAATTCAACAACGCTACGCTGTCATCTTGATTCAGGCAGCAGCAGAAAACGGCACGCGGTGGCCAATGAGATCCGCGTCCACTAAAATTTGCAAACTGAGCGGACTGCCGTTCTGATTATTAGAACACGGCAAACTTCTCTGTCAGGGCCCTCAGATCGCGACAGACCACAAGTCGTACCCACCGTAGAAAGACCTGAACTTCTACACCGGGGGAGGACCAGAAGACGAAGAAAGCAAAGAATCACAAACACTGACCACCAAACCTCGGTACAGGAGCCGAATTGCCAGAAAAAGTGCCTCGACATTGAACACACCAATAGAACAATCCTCTACTCACTGAACCTCCCCTCTTGACTGTTCTGTTGGCCTGGTAGTGAATCCAGGCAAAGCATGGGTCGCGGGGGGGGGGGGGGGTTCCCTTGATGGGGGAGCAAGCCTCCGCTTTGCATATCCTGACGGGAACCAATCAGCTACTCATAATCTGTCTTGTCTGAAAATAGGAGATTTTAATGTAGGGAGGCGTTGTTTTCACTGTAATCACGGCCACTTTTTGGGGAAAAACGTCTTCCTAGACGGGACCACAGTCCCTCATTTATGGAGACATCTTATATTTCCTGTAGACCATTTCAGATTTTTAAAAGAAGGTCGTTAAGCTTCCCAGACAGCTGTGCGTGCCACGTGAATGTTTCTGCCGCTCGCTTATAGAACCTGGCGAGTGCTGGCTTCAGGGGAGTTACAGTCATGCCTCGACTAAACACGTGCTCCAGCCGTTCTGTTTCTGCCGTCCCAGCCTCTAACAAGAGAATGCTTGTAGTTTTACCTCTGTTCCACCGTTTGCACAAAAGTTCATGTTACATCAGTCTGTCTTAAATGTCTTCCTCCAGACACGTTCCGCCATCTGGCTGCCTTCGCGATAGACTGTCGTCTGGGCTAGGTAAAACGTTTTGCAAGGCGGCGCCCTCCTCTCCGACCCTAAGTGGACTTTATGGCCCGAGGTACCCCTGCAGATAGAATTCACGGTCCGCAGGTCCCCTCAATTAGTCGCACAGTCAGGTCCCTCGACACAACTTTTATGGCACAAAGTTTATCTTTCTCCCTGTTCTCCGTTGCCTCTACTACAGCCCCTCGAGTATAATTTCTCTACAGGCTACACATGCAATTGTACGAAAATTCTGCCCACAATTTCCTAATATAAAAAGTCATAATGCACACATACCAAATGTAATACTGGGGAACAAGGGTTGCCAAGAACGAAAGCGCGGCGGGACCAAACGGGAGCGGGCAGCGAACAAACAAAACGAACGGGGAAGGACGGACACGAAGAACGACGGACGACGGACGACCGAGCAAGACCTAACGAACAACAACACGCAAATAGCAACGGGGTCACAAGCAAAATCTCACGAATCCGCAACCTTCACTCGTACACGGAAACCAAGCAAGCACGCTGTCTGTAGGCGAGGTGTCGATAGACTAACGGTTATGTCAGACTTCCTGCTGAGCTTTTTTTTTTTCCTTTATTGGGTTTCGATTCCCCCGAAAGGGGGCGGGCTGGCAGCAGCTTATTACGCCACTCTTCAACCTACAGAATTTGTTTTAAAAAGATGAAGATAATAAAAAATAATAACAGTTGGCGATAAAATCGGTGACTTTAAGGTAAAAATGGCAGAAAATTCTGGAGCATAAAACATAAAACACAGGGTCGATGAAGCTAATAAAACACACAGTAAGCAGAAAAACAATGGACAGACAATTAAAAAAACACGGCGACAGTCTGGGTTCTGTTCGCAAGAGATATAAAAAGCACACCCAGCGACAGCATGATTTCTGTTCGCAACACTGTGGAAAGACGCACAACACCGAGCACTCACTTAAACACTGCGCTAAAAGTTGGCAGGTGGGTGGAAACTGGTCAGATGACGGGAAAAAGGGGGGGGGAAGGAGAGGAAAAGTGAAGGGGGATGGGGGAAAGGAGCCAATGGAAGAGGAGGATCCATAAGAGGGGTAGGGGGTGCTGAGCAGACGGGCCAGGGATTGGGGAAGGCAGAGGAGGGGAGTACAAAAGGACTGGGGGGGGGGAAAGAAAGGAGATGATAGGCGGGGAGAAAACACAGGATGGAAGGGGGGGGGGAAGAGGGAGCCCAGGGAAAGGACGGAGGAAAGGATTGAGGATCAGAGTTGATAGGAAGGATAAATGGAGGAAGAGAGGGCATCATCCAGGAGGGGGAGCTGATGGAAGCCACCTTGGGAAAGGAGATGTAGGGTGTAGAGATGGAGGGTATGGGGGACACAACGGTGAAGACGTGGCAGGGGGCGGGGATGGGAGAGGAGAAGAGCAACCAGGGGGTGAGGGGGTTCAAGACGGCGGGAGGTGTAGAGGGTGCGGATATGTTCGAGGAATAGAAGCAGATGGGGGAAAGGAAGGAGATCATAGAGGATCCGCATGGGGGACGGGAGGCGTATACGGAAGGCGAGGCGGAGTGCATGACACTCAAGGATTTGGAGGGACTTATAGAATTTAGGGGGGGGGGGCAGATATCCAGGCAGGACTGGCATAACAGAGGACCTGCTGAGCGAGAGGCAGGCGCTTACATACCTGATAGGGTACGTTGCTATTGGCCGCTGGGACCACGTGCTCAACCGTGGCGCCCTCACGTTGTACGCGACCGCGCAGTCACGGCCGGAGAGACCTCCAGTGGTAATCGGGGTCCAATGCGGTCTGGCGCGGATTCGAAACCCGCTTCGCTCGGTACCAGAGAGATCGTGACATAAAAAAAAAATTATTAATCTGAACGACAGCGTAGTTAGAGGGAGTGGCATTACACCTGTAATTTCTTTACAGCATCCCGATTTTGATGAAGTGAGGCCTCTATGTTTTCCCAAGCTTCCCTCAAGTTACCTGTTAAAACTCCTTGAAAATTCGTCTGATGGTTTTGGAGATTACCACGTTCAAGCAGACCATCACAAAAAACGACAGTTTCACAGTTTTTTTACTATTAGTACAGATATAGAAACTACGGATGTAACATCACACTGTACGACACCAGCAGATCATCACCAATGCCTGTTACATGCATGGATGTCTGAAGGACCAGGCATTGTCGTAATATAAATGTAAATGATAATTCGTTTCTGTATAAAAAATGTTAGAATGTAGCCATTTTTACTAATGAATGTGTAACATGATTGCAAAATGATTTGTTCCACATAATTATTATTAACCTCACAAATTACCCATCTCAAATGAAAATAACTAACCACTTGATCATTCCTTCTTATTTTCCAAAGTCTCCTGTTTTCATGTCTTCTAATTGTATCATTTCTGTCATTCGTAAGGTCTGTGCTCCTTACGCACACAGGGCCGTGGTCGTGGCACAGCTGTTATGCATCTTCCTCTGATCCCAAGTTTATATTTTTCAGTGTCAGTAGCTAACGTATTGCTCTTCATGTAAATCCGTTTTCCCTTGTGCAAACCTCGCTACCGTGTCTTTTTGTGACTTTCTTTGTTTCTTCCGCTTCTGAGGTGGCAAATTTCGTCTCTGACATTTAGCTCGCCAGCGCACCCTTTTCATACCCTTCCTTGTTTGCATACACACGGTGTTACATCTGGCTCCTAGCGCAGGTCGCACTGCGTTTACCACGCTAGAGAGTTGCCGTTACTTACGGTCTCTGCTGCACTGTCGCCAGACAACTGCATCACTCCTGTTTTAAGTACAGTCGTGGGCAAAACGAGCGAGACCCCTCGATTTCGTTATGCTGACCCGCTCAGCTTTAAAGGTCTGCTTCACAGCATAACAGGCAAGGCATCGAAGTGCTACCAACATACTATGCACAGGTGTGAAATTGACAAACTGTCCGAACTTTGTCAGACTGTTTTCAGTCATGTGTGAGACTATATTGAAGCTGATTAGTGTGTTAAACACAACACGTAAATATGATCAAACAATGGAAAATCCAGAATGGAATGTAGCAATACCAGAGAAGGTTAGTTGTTACTCAGAATATAGCGGAGCATCTCAGCTATATGGTGAGTAGCAACTATCTTTCGCTGGTATTGTTACACATTAATATAAGATATCAATGAAATAAGAATCGCTAATTAGTATGAACTGTACTAATAAAAATGAATTTCAGATTGTCGAGATAACATAACAGTTTTAGTCAGACAGAGTACACCATATCGTTACGAATTAGCAAAATATTATCCGCATTCGGCCGCGAAACGGTCTGTGTCAACGTTCAGAGCAGTCATACTGCAGTACCATTGCTGACCTACCATCAAAGTGTGCAAATTTAGCAATGCGGGAAGATTCATAAAGAAATTCAGTTAAAAATCATTCAATTATTGACAGAATCGTAAAAAATAGGCAGTAACAAGTATGAAGATTTACAAGAGTTTCATATTGACATCAAACATGGCGCCGTTACAGAATGAAGGTAGCAATAAAAGCTATTGGGGGCGCGAAAGTTTCTTAAAATTGCTTTACTGATAGTCTATCTGCCTCCATCGAGATTAGAAGCGAAAACAAAGTTGACCTGCTTTGTTGTAGCAAACACCTTTCACTAAGCTAGCAGACAATCCAGGCAAACGGCCTTCTATTATTACCCCAGACGTGGATAAGATGGCAATTTCGCAATGAAAATGGCAAAATGATCGAGCACTCTGGACTCAAAAACATGAATTTTATTCCTTTATGTCACCGCTTATGTCTCAGTCATTGAGAATGTTTATCGAAATAACAAAATACTGTTATTAGTGAGTGAATTTAATAGGATTATTCTGTACCACCCCAGGAAATAAACTGCGACAGTGGCTACCGTCGTTCCTTCTTAACTTTGATTCCCGAATTCAAGGCCATTTCCATTATTATTATTATTATTATTTTTTCATCCCTCTCTATCAGAAAGTTTTCTTCCAGATGAAGTTGTAAAAATGTTGTCGTTGTTCGTCAATTAACTTTCTATATAATTAATGAATTAAAAAATAATAAAAGAATGAGAAAATAATGTGAAATATTTTTGAACCTCCTTACAACCTGTAAGGTAGCAAGGACATTCACAATTATTTCACATCATTTTCTCATTCGTGTATTTTTTTTTAACTTCTTTCATTACACAGCAGATTAATTGACGAATAACGACAACATTGTTTCGACATAAACTGGAATAAACAGTCGTAGATAATTCAGCGAGTGAGGGAAAGAAAGGAACAACCGGGTTTCGAACTCGCAGCGCAAAGTTCTGAAGTCGCGACGGTAGCCGCTGACCCACGGCCTCAATTAATCCTTACACGCTGAAAGGTATCTACACTGTAGCAACAGCGCATTGAAAACTTTTGACCGTCGTTGTCTCAGAAGCGCTCGAGTGCATGCAGATAAGACAAGACACGAGTTCCCTTATTTTGTCCCCTCTTTCACTGAGCGAAGTTTCAGCAAGATCGGGGTATGACACTTGGCGGGTCCCCTCGTAAGTGGCGTGCGTTGAGATTCAGTAGACAGAATGCGTCCACTTTCCTCGACTATTCTTTGACATGTTTGGAAATTTTCGTTCTTGTAGTGGCAGTTTGCATTATGAGGGCCAGTTTTCCTGGTAACGATCTACTAATGGACTTTGCTCCTAATTTATGTTACTGTGTATTAGACCTAATGCAACGACTTGGACCGGAAAAGTTTGTTTATTTGGATAGTCCGCTTCTTAGTTCCCATATTTCTCTATAATATTCTCCTTTGTTTCAAAACGGCAAGTTTAGATGACCACTACAACTTGGTAACATCGGTAACAGTTTAATACTTTGAAACAGTTACGTGTGGTGTACGAGGAGCATACTCTGTTGAATGAGGAATACATTAAACACGAAAGATGCGACCAGTAACAATAATTAACTTTCGGTTACATGACCAGACACAACTCGTAATACTGTCAATTCATCTCAGTGCCCAGAAAAATTAAACTGGAACGATCGCAAACATACTTTTGTGGGGAAGTCAAATAAAAGACTGCGTTTTATTGGATGCACACTAAGAATACGCAACAGGTCTACTGAAAACACTACCTACGTTTGTCCGTCCACTGCCACAGTATTCCTACGCGGTATGGCATTCTTGACAGACGTGATTGACGGTGCACGCCAAAACCGTCCAAGGAACGGTAGCACGATTTGTAATGTTACGAAATAGGGGAGAGAGAGTACCAGATTTGATAAGCGAGTTGGGGTGATATTAATGAAAACAAAAGCGTTTTTCGCTGCCGCGAGATCTTTTCACGATATTTCAGTCACCAACATCTGTCCTGAATGCCAAAACATTATTTCCTTGGGAAATTACACAGGAAGAAGTGACCATAGTGGTAATGTAATTCAGGGCTAGTACGAAAAGATTTAAGTGGTCCTTCTTCCCGCACGTTGTTAAAGAGTGGGACGGTAGAGAAATAGTCCGAAGGTGATTTGATGAACCCTCTGCCAGGCACGTAGGTCTGGATTGCAAAGAAATCCTGTAGATGTAGTCATGTAGATGTAACTACGAAATTATGATGTAATTGCGACATGTGAGTTACATTTGATTTGAACATCGAAGTTGTTTACTGTTAATTTATTTTTTGTTCATTATTTTCAGCCATAGACAAACACCTAGGTGCGTTAAATTGATACTGAAATAAAGTGTCATGCACAGACCAATAACAATAATTTCTTAACTACTTGTTTTGGTACTGCCAGCTTCTTCAGAAGTGGATATCGCGTACGCCGTTCCTAGGGTGTTTATAAGTGTACATTGCAAACGACTTCGAAAAATTTGAATGTAGCTTCGTAAAAGTTCCGTGATCAAATGAGTTACTGGCGAATACAGTTTAGCCTCACTATACAGTATACATTATCATTATACATAACGTGAAAAGGCTTTCGCCGGCTGCGGTGGCCGAGCGGTTGTAGGCCCTTCAATCATGAAGGGCGCGGCTGCTTCAGTCGCAGTTTGGAATCCTACCTCGGGCAAGGATGTGTGTGATGTTCTATGGTTAGGTAGTTTTAAGTAGTTCTAGGTCTAGGGGACTGATGATCTAAGCAGTTTGGTCGCATAGTTCTTAGAGTCATTTTTTGACCTTTCGCGTAAATTTTCTTTACATAAACGGCCATATCTTTAGATTACGTTGACATAGAAGTTCAAATTTTTACACCACCAAGGGACCGTATACCGCAGGAAGTGCGATACATCTTCGCTTATTATGTCTACCCGTACTCGAGGTAAACGGGATTTAAGGTTTGGGTAGAGAGATAGACGGTCAAGAAAGTTAGATTAGTAGGGTTCCATTTTTACCGATTTAGGTGACGAAATCCTAACAACGAAAATAGTTACGACAGTTACTGAAGATGAGGGCCGCATAAATAATTGCCCCTACTGTTTATTTGAAATGTTCTAGTTACAGGCGATACATCAGCATATTAACCGTAGCTACGCTTTCGATCCAAATCACATTTACAGGAATGCAAATAAAATCCATCTGCATATACACGTGGTAATTCAGATCCCAGTATTAATGCCACCAAGTTTTAGAAGTGCGAGCATACCCATTGTTAGCTAGCTTAAGAAACACTTCGGCTGATGAACGTTTTCTGGTTGTGGCGAATCTAATGGAAAATTCGAAACATTGTAGACTACGAAACTTCCTGGAAGATTAAAACTGTGTGTCGGACCGAGACTCGAACTCGGGACCTTTGCCTTTCGCGGGCAAGTGGTCTGCAAGGTTCGCAGGAGAGCTTCTGTTAAGTTTGGAAGGTAGGAGACGAGGTACTGGCAGAAGTAAAGCTGTGAGGACGGGGCGTGAGTCGTGCTCGGGTTGCTTAGTTGGCAGAGCACTTTCCCGCGAAAGGCAAAGGTCCCGAGTTCGAGTCTCGGTCCGGCACACAGTTTTAATCTGCCAGGAAGTTTCATATCAGCGCACACTCCGCTGCAGAGTGAAAATCTCATTCTCGATTGTAGACTACGTTTCCAGCTATGTCGCAGTTTATTTCCTAGGGTGGTACAGACTTATCCTACTAAATTTACTCGCTAGTAACAGTATTTTGTTAATTCGATAAACATACCCAATGACTGAGACATAAGCGGTGACATAAAGGAATGAAATTCATGTTTTTGAGCCCAGAGAGCTCTATGCAACAGAAACTGAAAATCATTTTGCCATTTTCATTGCGAAATTGCCACCTTATTCATGTCTGGGGTAATAATAGAGGGCTGTTTGCCTGGGTTGTCTGCTAGCGTAGTGAAAGGTGTTTGCTACTGCAAAGCAGGTCTGATTTGTTTTCGGTTGTAATCTCGATGGAGGCAGATGGACTATCAGTGAAGAAATTTTAAGAAACTCTCGCGCCCCCAATACGTTTTATTGCTACCTTTATTCTGTATCGGCACCCTGTGGATATCAATATGAAACTCTTGTAAATCTACATACTTATTACTGCCTATTTTTTCCGATTCTGTCAATAATTGAATTTAATTTAGTGTGACACTTAATGATTTTTAAATGATTTTCTGTAAGAAGCTTCACGCATTGCTAAATATGCACACTTTGATGGTAGGTCTGGAACGGTAATCCAATATGACTGGTGTGAACGTTGACACAGACCATTTCGCGGCCGGATACGGCTAATATTTTGCTAATTCGTAACGGTCTGGGGTACTTTGTATTACTAAAACTGTTATGTTGTCTCGATAAGCTGAAATTCATTTTTATTAGTGCAGTACATACTAATTAGCGTTTCTTCTTTTATTTACATCTTGTATTTACGTGTTGTACTTGACACACTAATCTGCATTAATATAGTCTTTCGCATGATTGAAAACAGTCTGACAAAGTTCGGATGGTTCTTCAGTTTCACGCCTGTGCATGGTATGTTGGTAGCACTTCGTCGCCTTGCCTGTTATGCTGTGTAGCAGAGTTTAAAGCTGTGCGGTTCAGCATAACGAAAAGGCGAGAGGTCTCGCTCGTTTTGTTCACGACTGTACATGAAAAACAACTCCAACAAGCAGACAAAACTTCTCTCATTACACGCACAATATACAAATTAAACATCTGTGTTGACAGTGAACTATGCTGACAATGAAGAAACACGCTGCTTTGTACTTTACCAGATGTCGGCCTTTTGCATCATTTCACCGGTTTCGACTGAATGGATTCTTTGAACCCTTCACATTATTCAAATGCATAGTTTCTTCTGCTGACTATAGAAAAGTTTATTCCAGATTAGTAATTTTTTACGTTTTTGAGCTCGGCGCTCCTTTCCGACTTTCCTTGCCCATATTCCTATCTACCACCGTTATCTAAGACTTCCAGATTTAAATTCTGTCAAAATTTACCTTTTATGCAGCCTACCGTGTGTACAAAGTATTATCATCAACACAGTTGGAGTGTGTAAACGATTTATTCTTAACATTGACATTAAAATTAAATTCTCTAATATCATAATAATTTCAAGTTATTTCATTTCAATCATTCAGAATTTGCTTTTTAAAAAACTAAGTTGCTTATTTTATAATATTAAAATATACTTTCGTAAAATTGGATATTTGACCAGGTCTGCATTAATTAGGAACAGAGTCAAAGAGGTATCTCAATCAGTGTACACAATAATTATTAAACTCTAATAATAAAATAGTTTTTTGAACAGTAAATGTTCCCACTTTAATTCTTACTTGATAGAAACGTAGAATGTAGAAACGAAATGGGCGATATGAATTACTATTCGGGGGTCTGAAATTTAATATGAAACGCAAGATCAGTAAAATTTAACCAGATGTTATGATGATAATAATGTTTGTTACAGTTATTAGGTGAATCCATGTCATCCGTGTCTCCTTTGTATCCGATGACCATTTCGTACTATCTGCCCCGTCCTCGCCGACCGGAACTTACATCGGAAATTTAACAAACCTTCGCTTTGGCTTTGCTTCTTGCTTCCTGCAAGTGTTCACGCACAACTATGAATCCGCTCTCCATTCAGTAGATAGACGCAACAGATAGAATATGCCACTTATCGTTTTGCGGCAAAAGACTGTAGGAATGTTTTTGCCTTTCACCTCGAACCATTCGCATGCTTTTACTAAAGCATTACTAAAGAACTACAGTCGAGTTTCAAGTCAATTAATTCCTCTGGCGATTTCTGATGAAATTGTCTTACGTACACCGGAAATAGATTGTGTACCTACGATGGTATTTCAACTGCGCTTAGATCATCATATCTGCTTTGTATATGTTGTTTGGTTTTTCAAAACGTATGGAAATACGCGTCGGAAAGATTTAATGCCCTTTTGTGCAGTTTCTTGTCGCGTGCATTCAAGTTACTAGCGTGAAGATTCATTTAACCAATGAATGAAACTATTAATGTGAAGGACTGCATCCTCCAGATGGTCGAGTAAAATATCTATCCAAGACGATACACGTGGATTAAAAACAATCGGAAATCGCCACTGAAGATGCTTCACAAATAAAAGAAGCGAAATTAATATGGCAAAGGAAAAAGATTGCCTTTCATTTAGTTGCAAAGACCGAATATACCATTTCGAAACAACTACGGAACGAAGGTAAAAGTGAAAAAATGACGAAACTTATATTCCCCTAGCTTTCATGAAAATTGTTTTGGCTACTTGCAGTTTTATGTTGAACTCGTTCAATTTCTCGAATATAATTGGAACATAGACAGATTCATACAGTATCCCACTTGAAGTCTTAGCAACAAGGTGCCGCTTATGGATTACCGTAGTACACAGTGGTACAGTAGATGACAAACGAGCCATAAATCGACGAAATGTACCAACGGTTGCACGCCTTCGCTAAAAAAAAGACGTTTTATTGTTTTTCCACATTCTTGTAACTCTTATGAGTCGATAGTCGAATTTCTAGCAAATATCGGCCCTTTCATTACGTCTTCATACCAATTAGTGAACCGAAAGAAAGTATGCTAACCAGTAGTTGAGTCTCTATAGCCGTTGATTCATCAGCTTTGATGTTAAGGATACCAAAAATTTAGTTACTTTATCCGTTATTTTCCAAAGTTATTACGGTAAGGCTTCATAGCACCGGTTACACACGTATTTCACAAGTGTGACTCAACACGTTTCTTTCTTTCCGATCCTGCGCAGAAGCTCTTTTTTTATTTATTATGCTTAACAAAGGACAGATTTCGACCTAAATAATATTTTACACTCACGGTCTATTGAAACGAGCGAGCAAGACGAAAATGTAACACATGGTACATAGCGGTAGTGTGCTATAAAAATCCTACTGGTAACACGAAAAGTAATGTTAAACCGCCGTTGTTAGACATTCTGGACAATGCATATTCAATCCATATTAATGACTATGTGCCTAAATTAGCAACAACATATTCTTTTACACGTCGTGTAAGATTTGTTTCAGAGGCTACGGACAGAGAATTGCATATTTGCACAGATATGTAAATATGCTCTAGACGCACCACGAGAACAGTATAGGAGAACCAGACTTTGATATTACAGCCACACGTAAAGGTACAACAGTACTCAGACACATAAATGCCGGAGCTGCGCAGTGGAACACATTTACAGAAACTCTGCATTCAACATCCTCACACAGCACCACATCACAGACGCCCCGATTCTCTTCTTTTCCTGTTTCAGCAGAAGGCCGTGATTCGCTAGCATACGATGCTATTCTGCAAACATACGTACATTCCCACAGATTTCTGCTTCATACTGTGGCACGTACTTGATACTTGTAGACTTCATTTGTCGACACTGGGCTCCTCCCCTGTGCTCGTTTACTCTTCACCTCCTTCTCGCACTGTCTGTCATGTGTTATTTTGCTTCCAAGGCAGCAAAACATCTTAACTTCTTCCACATAATGGTCACTGATTTTGACGTCAAGTTTATCGTTGCTATCGTTTCTGTTACTCCTCATTACTTTCGTCTATCCTTGGTTTCCTCCCAGTTTACAGTCTGTACTTATTATATTGCTCAGTCTGCTGGTTTTATAGTTCTTCCTCACTTTCAGTGAGGGTAACAATGCCATCAGCGAATCTTATCATTGACACCTATTCACCCTTGGTTATAACATCACTCTTGAAAGTTTCTTTCATGTGTGTCATTGGTTCCACAACATAAAAATTGAACAGTGGGGTTGAAAGTGTACTCTTTGAATCAGAGCACTTCTTTCTTAGTCTGCCATTATTTTTGTTCGCTCTTGGTTCCTGTACATGTTAGATATAACATGTCTTTCCCTAAAACTTACTCCTGTTCTTCTCAGAATTATGAAATATGTGCACACTTTTGCCATTGTCAAATGCTTTTTCTATCCCGCCACATCCTACGAGCGTGTCTTTACTACATTATCAAACACGGCGTTAGAATTGCCAGGCTTCTTCTTTTCTGTTGCTAAAGTCACACTTCTAATCATCCAGTGGATCCTCAGTATTTGTTTACATGCTTCTGTATATTATTCTTGGCATTATCTTGCATGCCTTAGCCGTGAGGTTGACTGTGGACTACTTCACTAGTTATTCGACCTCAATATCTTCTTGATTTTGTGAAAGATAGTTTACTGAAAGTCTGGTGATATGCCTCATTATTCGTAGGCTCCAAGAACCAACTCTAATATTCCCTTAGTTGTCAATTCCCCTATAAATTCAAAAGGATTGTTATTTATGCCTTTCACCTTACTTGCTCGCAGTTCATCCAAAGCATCCGAACCTAACACCGGGTGTTCACTGACTTCTTTATCGACGATGATATCCTCTTCCGCCCTCGATTTTATTTCTACCGCTGGTTGTCTTGCCTTCTCCATATGCTAAACCATTTTTTTCTGGCGGCTACTTCGCTTCGATTTCTTCACACTTTTCTGCACCAGTTTTGCCGTAGGTTCATATCTACAATGATCAACGAGAACATTATGACAATCTGTCTCATAGCCGGTACGTCCAACTTTGGCAGGGATAACAGCGGCGACTCGTATTGGCATGGAAGCAGTGACGCCATGGTAGGTCGATGGAGGGAGGTGAAACCACTTCTGCACCCACAAGTCACCTAATTCCCGCAAATTCCGGGGAGTGGCGCGATGAGCTCTGACCGCACGTTCAATAACATAGCAGATGTGAACGATCGTGTTCAGATCTGGCGAGCTGTGCGACAAGAACGTCAAATGGAACTTGCCACTGTGTTACTCGAACCTCTCCATTACACTCCTGGCCTTATGACACGGCGCATTATCTTGTTGAAGAAGTGGTGTACATGGTCTGCAGCCAGTGTGCGACGCTCCTTGGCCTTCGTGGTGCCTTGCACGAGCTCCACTGCTCCCATGGATCCCCAACTGAACGTTCCCCAGAGCCCAATGGAGCCGCTGCCAGCTTGTCCCCGTCCCGTAGTGCAGGTGTTGAGGAGCTGCTCCCGTGGAAGACGATGGGTTCGCACCCGCCCATTGGCATGACTCAGAAAGTATCGGGATTCATCAGACCATGCAGCGATCTGCCACTGCGCCAGTGTCCTGGACCAATAATCGCGTGCCCATTTCACTCTCAGTGCCGGTGTCGTGGTGTCAATATTGACACATGCATTGGTCGTTGGCTGTAGGGACACCTATTTCGGTTTTGGGTGCACTGTGTGTTCAGGCACATTGGTATTCTGCCCGACACAGTTCGCCGTCAATCCTGTTTTACCAGTTTGTCCAGCCTGCGACGTCCGACATCTGAAACGAGGTGTGGCTACCAAACATATGACGTTTGGACGTTGTTTTATCTTTGTTTCGCCACGTTTTGAAGACATTCAACATAGTACTACTCGAACACACATCTCGTCTTGAGCCTCTGGGCCTTCACAATCTGCACTCGGTCAAACCCAGACAGATCGCGCGATTTTCCCATTCCACACACGGGCAGCACGCTCACTGATACAACACGCACCGTGCGCGTGTCATTCCTCGGTAGGTGGCACTGGAAAATCACTGTCTGTCCAAAAATGGTTCAAATGGCTCTGAGCACTATGGGACTTAACATCTGAGGTCATCAGTACCCTACAACTTAGAACTACTTAAGCCTAACTAACCTAAGAACGTCACACACATCCATGCCCGTGGCAGGATTCGAACCTGAGACCGTAGCGGTCGCGCGGTTCCAGACTGTAGCGACTAGAACCACTCGGTCACTCCGGCTGTGTATGCAAGGATAATTGATCACTTTATATCACACGATTTGCTAACAAATGTACAGTTCGGCTTTAGACGTCGTTTAAAAACTGAAATGCTATATTAACTATTCTCTGTGAGGTACTGGATGGGTAAAACAAAAGGTTTCGAACGCTAGGAATATTTTTTTAATTTAACTAAGGCGTTTGAGTGTGTTGATCACAAAATATTGCTGCAGACGTTGGACCGTTACGGAATGAGAGGAGTGACTCACAGTTGGTTCACCTCTTACTGTAGCAACACACAGCAAAAGGTCATTATTCACAGTCTTGAGAATGGCTGAGTGGGGTACGGTCAAGTATGGGTTTCTCCAGGGATCAGTGCTGGGGCCACTCCTGTTCCTTATTTATACAGATGATATGCCCTCTAGTATTACAGGTAACTCTGAAATATTTCTAATGGCACTAGCTTGGTAGTAAAGGATGTTGTGTGCAACATCTTCTCGGTTTCAAATAGTGCAGTTCATGACATAAGTGCATGGCTTGTAGAAAATAAACTAACGCTAAATCATGGTAAGATTCAGTTTTTACGGTTTGTAACACACAATTCAACAAAACCTGACGTTTTAGTTTCACAGAATGGTCATATGATTACTGAAACTGAACAGATTAAATTTCTAGGTGTTCAGATAGATGGTAAACTGTCGTAGAAACCCCACGTTCAAGATCTTGTTCAAAGACTTAATGCTGCCATTTTCACTATTCGAACGGTCTCTGAAGTGAGTGATCGTTCGACACGAAAATTAGTCTACTTTGCTTATTTTCATTCGGTTATGTCGTATGGTATTATATTTTGGGGTAGCTCTTCACTTTGCAAAAGGATAATTTTTGGCTCAGAAACGGGAGTTTCGGGCAATAAGTGGTGTAAGTTCACGAACCTCTTGTCGACCCCTCATCTACATACATTGGCATCTCAGTGTACCGTATGTATTCCTTACTGTGATTTCTTGTAATATTAGCTTATTCCCAAGAATAAGCAGCTTTCACAGAGTTAATACTCGGCATAAATCAAACCTGCTTTAGCATCAGGCTTCCTTAACTCTCGTGCAGAAAGGTATGTATTATACTGCTGCATCCATTTCCAATAAGCTACCACAAAAATTCAAAAGTCTTTGCAGTAATCCACGCGCTTTTGAATCGAAGCTGAAATTTTCCTCATGGCTCACTCGCTCTATTCTGTGGAGGAGTTCCTTGAAAAACTAAGCTAATTGTTGTCGTATTGTTGATTGCGTTTACTTAAACTTTTTTCGGGTTCATAAACATTTTATTTTTGTTTGTTATTACTTTTATGTTGTAATTTCAGGTCCGACACGTTCCATGACCTTGGAGATTTGCTCCTCAATTTGGTCCAACGGAACTTGACGTTTAGATAAAAAAATAAACCACGATTTGCAGGGACTGCTGAGCCACTGCACAATGCCATCAGCAGAGGATGAGCCAACCCGAGACCCCCGCCTCCTCCCTCCATACTCCTGCAACAATCAAGTGGCGGGCAGAAGAAGAATCAGTCTGTGTTGGAGAGGAAAGCTCTCACCTCGTGAAATTCAAATCAGTGTCAATAACATACTGATGTGTATTCATTATTTAATCAGTTTGGATGAGACAGGGTCCCCCACTTGGGTAGAGCTCACTTCTGCGCCCCACACGCCCGCTTCCCACGACATAAGAACTGCAAACTTCGGGGAGTGGAATGAAATGCGGTGTGGGGAAAGTAGCCACCTTTTGGGTCCCACATGCGTATATCTGTCGTCTGGACGCTTCCACGGACGTCAGAAACACTCCAATGTTCTAATTACAGATCATGATACTAAATGACGCTAACCAGGGGCCAGGTGTGGCCTCCTTTGGTCTTGCGGATCGAACCATTAGTGGCGTCATCAAGTTGCGGCATTTCGTTGATTGGGAATTTCCAGACTCTCTTCCCGTCTCTGTCTCTGCCGATCGGATCAAATGGCTCTGAGCACTATGGGACTTAACTACTTTGGTCATTGGTCCCCTAGAACTTAGAACTACTTAAACTTAATTAACCTAAGGACATCACACACATCCATGCCCGAGGCAGGACTCAAACCTGCGACCGTAGCGGTCACATGGTTCCAGAATGAAGCGCCTAGAACCGCTCGGCCACTTCGGCCGGCTCTGTCGATCGGCTACTTCTTGTTTGTGTGTATGAACCAATTTCTCCAAACACGCAGACGGAGATTTTCATCTCTCCTCAGAATATTTTGTTCCTACTGTATAATGCAGGGACTAAACGGATAGCTCATCCAGTTTCGATACCAAAAATATTAGTAAATAGTCAGTCTACTCTACCCAATCAAATTAATCGTTTAACAATTTACAGGAGTGAAACAGACCGCTTAAAACACTCACCACCATCTTATGATGATCCTTCTTTGTAATAAAAACTTATTTTCAACGTTTGAGTATCACATGCAAATGTTATGCAAATCGGAACTTCCTGGCGGATTAAAACTGTGTGCCGGACCGAGACTCGAACTCGGGATCTCTGCTTTTCGCGGGCAAGTGCTCTACCACCTGAGCTACCCAAGCATGACTGACGCCCCGTCCTCACAGCTTCACTTCTACTAGTAAGTTTGGAAGGTAGGAGACGAGATACTGACAGAAGTAAAGCTGTGAGGACGGGGCGTGAGTCGTGCTTGGGTAGCTCAGATGGTAGAGCACTTGCCCGCGAAGGGCAAAGGTCCCGAGTTCGAGTCTCGGTCCGGCACACAGTTTTAATCTGCCAGGAAGTTTCATATCAGCACACACTTCGCTGCAGAGTGAAAATCTCATTCTGGATTATGCAAATCAATTAATTCACATTACGCCACATGTAGATCGTAGCGCTAAGTATATCTGAGGTCGTGTATGCTCCAATGTTTGAGAACACAAGCACCTCCACGACCACAACCTTTCCACTAAACATATCTCTTGAAAAATCATACCGTTCACACACTCTCATGATGGGGAAGGGCGCAGTGTGTGCCGACTGCCGGCAGCCGTGCTACGGCCGTCGGTCCCCGGCAGTGACGTCGCATCGCGTAGCGAACGCCGGTCAGCATCGGCAGAGGGCTGCGCACGTAGCGGCTATGTTGGCAGCTGCACGCGTATCACCCGGCATCGACCAACAGGCCTTACCGAAGGCTCGGACGTCAGAGAGGCTGCCACCAATCAGTCAAGCGATCAGTTCACACGGCAGAAATAATCGTCCAGATCAAACAGCCTTCACATTGAATCTTCTCGTGCAACACGCATGCCCGCTTTTGTCGCCACTCACCCAGCGTACTACACACTTCCGTAGTCAGACATCCAAGGAACACCGCCTCCGCGTCTTGTCCCCGACTCGCGAGAGCCGGAAGGTCGTCGCATTCTTTGTAACTGATCAGCAGCCACCGGCCAATCGAAGCCTCGTGCTGCCCACCCCTTCCGCCGCACCACGAGATGAACAGCAGCGAGTTGGACGTGTACTTCTAATTGCAGTTCCACCCCCACATAGACTCTCCCCAGGATAAAAGACCGACTTTACCCAATCAGAGAGAGCGAAACGAAATGCAGATCTCTCACTTTAAACGCGTTATTTCCGAAGGTAGAAGATATCGCGGCATACAAGCATATTCACATCGCTAAAGTATCGTAACTTGTTGTGAAAATCCTGTAGCAGAATGCCATGGCATATACAGGGTTATTACAAATGATTGAAGCGATTTCACAGCTCTACAATAACTTTATTATTTGAGATATTTTCACAATGCTTTGCACACACATACAAAAACTCAAAAAGTTTCTTTAGGCATTCCGAAATGCTCGATATGTGCCCCTTTAGTGATTCGGCAGACATCAAGCCGATAATCAAGTTCCCCCCACACTCAGCGCAGCATGTCCCCATCAATGAGTTCGAGAGCATCGTTGATGCGAGCTCGCACTTCTGGCACGTTTCTCGGTAGAGGAGGTTTAAACACTGAATCTTTCACATAACCCCACAGAAAGAAATCGCATGGGGTTAAGTCGGGAGAGCGTGGAGGCCATGACATGAATTGCTGATCATGATCTCCACCACGACCGATCCATCGGTTTTCCAATCTCCTGTTTAATAAATGCCGAACATCATGATCGAAGTGCGGTGGAGCACCATCCTGTTGAAAGATGAAGTCGGCGCTGTCGGTCTCCAGTTGTGGCATGAGCCAATTTCCCAGCATGTGCAGATACACGTGTCCTGTAACGTTTTTTTCGCAGAAGAAAAAGGAGCCGTAAAGTTTAAACCGTGAGATTGCACAAAACACGTTAACTTTTGGTGAATTGCGAATTTGCTGCACGAATGCGTGAGGATTCTCTACCGCCCAGATTCGCACATTGTGTCTGTTCACTTCACCATTAAGAAAAAATGTTGCTTCATCACTGAAAACAAGTTTCGCACTGAACGCATCCTCTTCCGTGAGCTGTCGCAACCGCGCCGAAAATTCAAAGCGTTTGACTTTGTCATCGGGTGTCAGGGCTTGTATCAATTGTAAACGGTAAGACTTCTGCTTTAGCCTTTTCCGTAAGATTTTCCAAACCGTCGGCTGTGGTACGTTTAGCTCCCTGCTTGCTTTATTCGTCGACTTCCGCGGGCTACGCGTGAAACTTGCCCGCACGCGTTCAACCGTATCTTCGCTCACTGCAGGCCGACGCGTTGATTTGCCCTTACAGAGGCATCCAGAAGCTTTAAACTGCGCATACCATCGCCGAATGGAGTTAGCAGTTGGTGGATCTTTGTTGAACTTCGTCCTGAAGTGTCGTTGCACTGTTATGACTGACTGATGTGAGTGCATTTCAAGCACGACACACGCTTTCTCGGCTCCTGTCGCCATTTTGTCTCACTGGGCTCTCGAGCGCTCTGGCGGCAGAAACCTGAAGTGCGGCTTCAGCCGAACAAAACTTTATGAGTTTTTCTACGTATCTGTAGTGTGTCGTGACCATATGTCAATGAATGGAGCTACAGTGAATTTATGAAATCGCTTCAATCATTTGTAATAGCCCTGTATTTCCTCTAAGTATTCTTTCATCGTGTAAAACTATATGTTCTAATCAAATTAATGTCTATTATACCCTGCATCACAAAACCAGAATGTGAAACTCATTTTTAGCACATGACGAAGCAGAAAATCTACTTCCCTCACAGGATGCTTCCTCATTTCGAGCTCTCTTAAGATAATGAAATGCTTCGTGACATACGAAGTGTCCTAAGATAAAAACACAGAGAAGATTTAGATATCAGGTTTATACTATGTACGAGTACCACGTCATAAATTCGATTATATAGCTGATTTTATTAGGATGTTCATCTCTCCCTGTGTTGGTGGGAGATTGAAACTTCATTAACAGACCTTACCACAACAAAGACACGCATGGTCACCGCTCCGTTCCCGAATCTTATCAGTAGTACACATCCCACCGACCCAGAGGCACGTCATTGATTTAAAATTGGTAGCTTAATTAATTAAACTGATCCTGAGAGTCATTTTGCACGGTGACTAATTTTTTTCCAGCTGTTGGATTACACTCAACAGGTAGTTCAAATGGGAATCCCTGGAGGGAAGGCGATGTTCTTTTCGAGGAACGTTTATTGATAACCGGCAAGTGAAGGTGAACGCAGATAGGAATCTACCGCCATCAACTTACATTTCGCGTAAAGACAACGAACATAAGATATGACAAATTTGCTCTCATAAGGAGTCATACAGACAGTCTTCACTCGCTGTGTTTCCGAGGGAATGACTGATACTGGTATAGAGTACCTGACACGGCTGCTTAAATCCGCAGGAGAGAACAGGCAGTTGGAACTGTGAAAAGGGGACAAAATGAGGGGCTGTTAGTTACCGTCGAACACATATAACTTTATTTAGTTGCCCAAACATTACAGCGCAAATTTCCGAGCTTAACTATCGACTGAATATGTCACACAATCTTATGGCTTAAGGGCACAACCTCTTTAAATTTTAAAACGGCCCAAGGCCCATGATTTAAAACACGACTACAATAAAGTTTCAACGAGCAGAAAGCGCAAGGTTTTATCATTAAATAATATTTCAAATGAGGCTGAAGGCCCAAACAATATAAGTCTTGACAAGTAAGGAATTTTAATTTTAAAACGCCTAAAGGCCCATGATTGAAAAACACAACTACAATAAATTTTCAAAACGCAGAAGGTGCAAAGCTTTATTCAAAAAAATATTTTAAATGATGCTGAAGGCCCAAACAATGTAAAACTTGACAAGTAAGGAACTTTCAATTTGAAAGCAGCTGAAGCCCCATTATTTAAAACCCAACTAAAAGCAAACAAATTAAAAGCACCGGCTATCAGCCATTAAAATACACAATCAAACATCAATAAGAAAAGGCGGCGCTGAGAAATTTCCGGGGGTCGGTCCGCATTTGAAATATTAACGTTCGCTTAGAGGAGGCAGGTAATCGGCCCAACTATGTACGATCCGCCGGCAACCCAACCAAGAGACAGTCCCCACTGACCAGACGACTTGCTTTCCACCCGACCAGTACGGAAGGAACTCCAAACCCAAAACGTAAAAGGCGTAGCCGCCCAACACCAAGTATGCATAAGCTGTCAAAACTACACACACGTGTTGGACAGTGACAACTCGGTGAGGAAAGGACACTGCCTGAATTTTACGTCAGCGGCCAGGGCTGGTAACCGGAACGTTAACGGCCACAAGGCAGAAAATACCGCTGGTGCACTTGGTCTTCAAATAACCAAAATACAGTTAAACTCTACCGAATGGTGGCCAAACTTTCGCCAACTCGAACACTCGCTGTTATCCGGGAATACCCCCAACAGCCAACCATGAAAACCAACGGCACAATGTGGCTCCGGTAATTAAATCACCACTCAACTTCCGTGTCCAGGGTCGGTGAGCCAGTGACCTCGTAGCGATCGGAACAGCTCCCACACACCCCGACACTGCGCAGAGACCGCCAGGGCGCCCGGCCCAACGCGCCGCTTTGAGATATCCTGGCTGACCCACACCAGTCGACCGACTAGACAGAGCCAGTACGCCGACAACACTTAAAATAACTTGTATGTCAAATCACACAAACTATACAAAGTTTCACGCACACTTGTACGAAGTACTAGACAATGCTAACGGCAGTGCCTGTACAATAACAGGGACGAATCACGATTCGGCACACACAGCCAACCCATACGCGATCGCCGGCCAGATAAATGTCGTCCGGCAAGACGACCTACCAAAGACCAACGAAAGTCATCCCCGCTCCAATCATGTGTGTCGGCAACCGTCAGGCGACTCGTGGCGGTCTGGACCTCACTGCTGCAGCGCCCCGACTCAACTTGTGCCGCGTGCCAACTCAAACACTGCCAGGTCCGAACTAGCTGCTGGCACGTTCCGACTGACTGCACGACACAAGACGACCAGGAAGTAATAGCAGTCCAGCAAAGATTATATATCGATAAGCGCTGCTGCTGCCGCTCACGGCAGACAAGGCAGCAACTCAGTGACACCAGTAATTGAAAATTAACATAACGAGGTGGCAGTACGGTAAAAAGAAGATGTAAAATAAGAAATGGCACGAACACGAACCACGCGCGACTCAGTACCCTCCACAACAAATCCTGCGATGGCTTGCGAAGCAAGTAAATTTATTCTACCTATGAAGATATCACGCAATCCATTTACAGGCAAACAAACCTCACGAAGGAACCTCGTCTCTTCTGTATCGAGAAAGCAAAAGTGGGACTACTGCTGCTGATTGTCTCTCGGCCGGCCGGAGTGGCCGTGCGGTTCTAGGCGCTACAGTCTGGAACCGAGCGACCACTACGGTCGCAGGTTCGAATCCTGCCTCAGGTATGGATGTCTGTGACGTCCTTAGGTTAGTTAGGTTTTATTAGTTCTAAGTCCTAGGCAACTGATGACCTTAGAAGTTAAGTCGCATAGTGCTCAGAGCCATTTGAACCAAGCCATTGTCTCTCGGAAAAATCTTCACATTACCCTCTAATTTTCTCATTGGAGTGATTTCGTGAGATGTATATGACGGGTTGTAATATTTATGTCCACAACACTTAGAAGAAGCGTTATTGAGCTCACCTCTGAATTCC
This sequence comes from Schistocerca cancellata, assembly GCF_023864275.1. Taxonomy (NCBI): domain Eukaryota; kingdom Metazoa; phylum Arthropoda; class Insecta; order Orthoptera; family Acrididae; genus Schistocerca; species Schistocerca cancellata. The sequence goes on along the minus strand of NC_064631.1, from coordinate 10,242,735 downwards.
CTTTCACTTACCTTACATATTCTCACGAATCTGCCAGCATTTTCCAGGCTCTTAAATGTGATTTGCAGAGTATCCATGAGAATGTAGATGTAGATGCATTCACATGATTTCCACGAGTAAGAGATGTTCCCCGATGAGTCGCAGACCCAGCTAAGTCTCCCAAAATCTCATCGCTTTCCAACAGTGCTCTTCCATTCGTTAGTAGTCCTTCACCCGTCACTGACTAGACGGAGATCTATCACAAGAAGAAAAATAGCGCAGCACCATTGATGGATGCTAATGTCCTCAGTGTGAGTGTAGAGAGATCTTGTGTAATTAGATCAGAGACGTGAATAAGATTGGTACAGAGCAGTCTGCGCAGGATGTTAGTTATGGTATTATAATGAGAATACTGGTCTGTGTCACAGGTGTCGCTTGGTTGTGCATGTTTGGAACAGAGCAAAATATCGACCTGCATTCATAACGTGGAACTCAGCTCATTCTATTCCTTAACGAGGTATCGAATATGGCAGGTACAATGAACACCTACATCTGGTCAGTCCCAAATTAAATCAGAGACAATGGTGCAAGTTTGGGAGGGGGTTGGGTTTGTTGAAGACAGGGGAACAGTTACAAGATGTATAGGGAGACCACCTAGAGTTTTGCTCAGGGTCCATGAATGCAAGAATACGTTGTGACAGGGACAGAGGGCCAATCGTAATAAAATCGTACTGAATTTATAAAGCTTTTTAGCTAAGGAATGTAGTTATTACACCTTCTCTCCGCTGACGGCTATTTCCTAGACTAAGAAACAGTATTTGTGTCATGTGATGTAGGCAGATTGCAATATATCCACATGTACATGGAGGGGTTGGCTTAGCAATGATACAGAAATTGAGATCCATGCTGCAATGTCATTGGCTGGTACCATCACGAGATCGATGGGATTAGACATTTTGAATTCGTCGAGATTAGTGGTTTGGACGTCAAGGATAGAGTAAAATGAGTTTAAATTACAGGAAACCTGGTAAAATTACAAAAATTGATGGAAAATACTTGAAACTTATAAAAATAAGAAAAAAATGTGGACAGATGAGGGTGTATTAAAATCATTCCGTTCCTCCACTGGTGGGATTGACAACTGATGGTGCATTCTATCCACGCTCTATGGATCTAAGTTCTCCATAATACCCCCTTTCTTGCTCAATATGCTGTTGAGCATTGCAAGTCATAAAAATGGATGATTCAGTGTCCAAAGATTTCAGAGCCAGGATGACTACCACCTAATACACCGAAAAAGCAAACACATACCTGGGTGCAATATGTACCACCAATATGAGGAATCAATGCCCTGTCCCATCGAAAAAAGAACACTGAGATATCTTCCACCCCATCCCTGTGGAAAATTAGATTAAATTTAGAGGTTATCACCTTTGGATAACTGTTTGGAAGCACTCCACAATGCCACAAACTCTTTCAGTTTTCATATATTGAGATGTCTTCCACAACACTGCCGTTGTCCTTTATTTCTATCATCCTGTGTGTTGTGGGACCAGATAAACTTACACCGTGCAGTGTCCAGCATTCTGTGAGAGCCGATGGATCGAAACATGTTAATGTCGGTTTAACACATGAAATAGACCTCAAAGTCATGGTAGAAAAAATATATGGCGGTGTACAAGCGAAATGAAATGATCATGTGGCATTGATGGCTGGGAGGCCTCATCCAAGGAAGTTTGGCTGCTGGGTGCAAGTGTTATTTCAGGTAACGTCAGACTGGACGACTCGCGCATTGGTGACGACGAACTGATGATGAGGACAGCACACCACCCAGTCCACTAGCAGAGAAAATCTCCAACCCAGCCGGGAATCTAAGCCAGTCCCACTGCATGGTAGGCAAACATGTTACCAATATAATTACGAGGTCTTTCACGAGGGAGTCCTTGCATAAAAAGTTCTCGGTTTACTTGCCGCGTCAAATTTGGATAACATCCCAAGCTTTCGATGACTACCTCCGTCATCTTAGTTAGGGGTAAACAGTTTTACCCCTGACGAAGATGACGGAGGTAGTCATCGAAAGCCTGGGATGTTATACAAATTTGACGCGGCAAGTAAACCTAGAACTTTTTATGCAAACATGTTACCAGTCAGCAAAGCAGCCAGACACTGGTGTACAAAATTGTAGACATACCCTGCTTGTATATGTTACACCAGAAAAACAATGTAGCAAACTGCTTATGAAAGAACAACACAAGAACACTGTCTAGGGAATGTTAGTCAGTGGGAAATAGTCCTCCTACAGTATGGGGGATAACACTCGATGAATTGTAGATGTTAGGCTTCCGATTTTCTTTGTGCAGTTCACATCTACTATGAATGGTTGTGAATTTTCTCCTCTACATTAGTGTGCTATTTTCCTACTTCTCATAGCTCTCTGCCTATTCAGTGACACATGGAGGACCAGACAGCCTTCTAACTAATGGAGTGGTGCTGTTAGAACGTGATGGTGTGTGGTGTGTGTGTGTGTATGAATTCCTAAGGGACCAAACTGCTGAGGCCATCGGTCCCTAGACTTACACACTACTTAAGGGGATCCGGAACGCCCTATACTTGCAATGTTAAAATAACGCTTATAAATTACATCTTTCCTCACAAAGTATTTGAGGTAGGAAGTTGAACTTTTTGCAGATTATTTATTGGAACATGGGATACAACTTAACACAGGGATTTTACAAAATTTTAGTTCAGTTATTAAAGATGATTTTTTTCAATTGTAATGAAGATTCACAACATTTTTTTGCAATTTTTTATTTATATATTCAAAAATATACAGTTTTTTGGAAAAAGGCAGTGTTAAATTATGCAGAAGGTACTGTGTAACATTTACTGAAAGTTTGAAACAAATATGTTTGGAAGATCCTTAGGAAACATGTAATTAATATAAGAAAATAAATGTCTTGGGAATCGAGCGACAAAGATTGGATTAACTTTTTAGTGCATTCCAGGTCCATAGAATGGATTATCTTCATCCTCTGCAAGCTCCTCCTCCAGCTTCCTCTTGTTCCTCCTCCTGTTTACTCTTGCTTGTATTTCTAGGCTCTTTACAGCCCTGTCTCCAGCCCAAAGGCGTTCCTTGTCTAAATCAAGCATCGCTCGTACCGTGTTAGAACCTATCTTCATTCCCATATTTCTAAATACCTTGCACCTTACAATGTTGCCATCATTGAAAGTCGCAACAGCATCATACACACCAAAGTGAAGTGTTTCTATTCCAACAAATACAGTCTTGGGGATTCTCGACCATATAACACTATTTACACTTTCATTGGGGTTTTGAGTTTTTCCGTGAATACACTTTTTCAACAGTCCAGGTGCTGCTAAGTCTCTGAAAAAAAGGTTTAGCCACAACACATACTTTATCGCACATCACTAAAATGTACCTGATGAACACGGACGTTAATAGTAACACCATTTGACAGCAGTTTAACAGCGCCACAGTGGGTCACGCCCATGTAGACCACATTTAAAAAAAAATTAAAAATAGTTGTAGTCTTCGGAATTGAATAAATTATATATGTATTAAAAGGTAATAGTCTGCTGATTCAGAAAACGCAAAAAAGTAAAAATTGAACTTTTCATGATTTTGAGCCTTTCCGGAGCCCCTTAAACTAACTTATGCTAAAAACAACACACACACCCATGCCCGAGGGAGGACTCGAACCTCCGGCTGGAGATGCCGCCCAGTCAGTGACATGGCGCCTCGAAGAGCGCGGCCACTCTGCGCGGTTAACGTGATGAGATTCGGAGAGAATTAGCAGGGGTTTGTGACTTTGCCGGGGGGTGGGGGGGATGGGGACATATCTTACTCATAGAAATCATGTGGATTCAAGTGATATATACGACGAAGAGCGTGGAATGTCAGATCCCTTAATCGGGCTGGTAGGTTAGAAAATTTAAAAAGGGAAATGGGTAGGTCAAAGTTAGATATAGTCGGAATTAGTGAAGTTCGGAGGCAGGAGGAACAAGACTTCTGGTCAGGTGACTACAGGGTTATAAACACAAAGTCAAATAGAGGTAATGCAGGAGTAGGTTTAATAATGAATAGGAAAATAGGAATGCGGGTAAGCTACTACAAACAGCATAGTGAACGCATTACTGTGGCCAAGATAGATACGAAGCCCACACCTACTACAGTAGTACAAGTTTATATGTCAACTAGCTCTGCTGATGACGAAGAAATTGAAGAAATATATGATGAAATAAAAGAAATTATTCAGATAGTGAAGAGAGACGAAAATTTAATAGTCATGGGTGACTGGAATTCGAGTGTAGGAAAAGGGAGAGAAGGAAACGTAGTAGGTGAATATGGATTGGGGCTAAGAAATGAAAGAGGACCACAATCTATTGGTTACGAACTGTAGATTAAAACTGAAGAAACTGCAAAAAGTTGGGAATTTAAGAAGATGGGACCTGGATAAACTAACTAAACCAGAAGTTGTACAGAGTTTCAGGGAGAACATAAGGGGACAATTGACAGGAATGGGAGAAAGAAATACAGTAGAAGAAGAATGGGTAGCTTTGAGGGATGAACTAGTGAAGGCAGCAGAGGATCAAGTAAGTAAAAACACGAGGGCTACTAGAAATCCTTGGGTAACAGAAGAAATATTGAATTTAATTGATGAAAGGACAAAATATAAAAATGCAGTAAATGAAGCAGGCAAAAAGGAATACAAACGTCTCAAAAATGAGATCGACAGGAAGTGCAAAATGGCTAAGCAGGGATGGCTAGAGGACAAATGTAAGGATGTAGAGACTTATCTCACTAGGGGTAAGATAGATACTGCCTACAGGAAAATTAAAGAGACCTTTGGAGATAAGAGAACCACTTGTATGAACATCAAGAGCTCAGATGGAAACCCAGTTCTAAGCAAAGAAGGGAAAGCAGGAAGGTGGAAGGAGTATATAGAGGGTCTATACGAGGGCGATGTACTTGAGGACAATATTATGGAAATGGAAGAGGATGTAGATGAAGATGAAATGGGAGATACGATACTGCGTGAAGAGTTTGACAGAGTACTGAAAGACCTGAGTCGAAACAAGGCCCCCGGAGTAGACAACATTCCATTGGAACTACTGACGGCCTTGGGAGAGCCATTCCTGACAAAACTCTACCATCTGGTGAGCAAGATATATGAAACAGGCGAAATACCCTCAGACTTCAAGAGGAATATAATAATTCCAATCCCAAAGAAAGCAGCTGTTGACAGATTTGAAAATTACCAAACAATCAGTTTAATAAGCCACAGCTGCTAAATACTAACACGAATTCTTTACAGACGAATGGAAAAACTAGTAGAAGCCGACCTCGGGGAAGATCAGTTTGGGTTCCGTAGAAATACTGGAACACGTGAGGCAATACTGACCTATCTTAGAAGAAAGATTAAGGAAAGGCAAACCTACGTTTCTAGCGTTTGTAAACTTAGAGAAAGCTTTTGACAATGTTGACTGGAATACTCTCTTTCAAATTCTAAAGGTGGCAGGGGTAAAATACAGGGAGCGAAAGGCTAATTACAATTTATACAGAAACCAGATGGCAGTTATAAGAGTCGAGGGACATGAAAGGGAAGCAGTGGTTGGGAAGGGAGTAAGACAGGGTTGTAGCCTCTCCCGAATGTTATTCAATCTGTATATTGAGCAAGCAGTAAAGGAGTAGGTATTAAATTCCATGGTGAAGAAATAAAAACTTTGAGGTTCGCCGATGACATTGTAATTCTGTCAGAGACAGTAAAGGTCTTGGAAGAGCAGTTGAACGGAATGGATGGTGTCTTGAAGGGAGGATATAAGATGAACATCACCAAAAGCAAAACGAGGATTATGGAATAAAGTCGAATTGAGTCGGGTGATGTTGAGGGTATTAGATTAGGAAATGAGACACTTAAAGTAGTAAAGGAGTTTAGCTATTTGGGGAGCAAAATAACTGATGATGGTCGAAGTAGAGAGGATATAAAATGTAGACTGGCAATGGCAAGGAAAGCGTTTCTGAAGAAGAGAAATTTGTTAACATCGAGTATAGATTTACGTGTCAGGAAGTCATTTCTGAAAGTATTTGTATGGAGTGTAGCCATGTATGGAAGTGAAACATGGACGGAAAATAGTTTGGACAAGAAGAGAATAGAAGCTTTCGAAATGTGGTGCTACAGAAGAATGCTGAAGATTAGATGGGTAGATCACATAACTGATGAGGAAGTATAGAATAGGATTGGGGAGAAGAGAAGTTTGTGGCACATCTTGACCAGAAGAAGGGATCGGTTGGTAGGACATGTTCTGAGGCATCAAGGGATCACCAATTTAGTATTGGAGGGCAGCGTGGAGGGTAAAAATCGTAGGGGGAGACCAAGAGATGAATACACTAAACAGATTCAGAGGGATGTAGGTTGCAGTAGGTACTGGGAGATGAAGAAGCTTGCACAGGATAGAGTAGCATGGAGACCTGCATCAAACCAGTCTCAGGACTGAAGACCACAACAATAACAACATACGACGAAGACTGGAAGATTTTAGAGGATGCATCAGGTAAACGATACTCTGATGAAAATGGAATTCAGAACGGAGCTCTATACCGGTTCTTCTAAGTTTTGCGGGCACACATACTGCAACCTCTCACATATGTCTCGTGAAGTGACTGCAGTTAGAGAAATTTATGGGTTAATGAAAGATTTTTACCGAGAGACAATCAGCAGAAGTTCCATCGTTTGTTTTCTCGATAAATAAGAGACAATATTCCTCCCTTAGGTTTTTGTGTCTGTAAATGGATGGAGAGAAATCTTAATAGGCAGACTAAATTTACATTTACATCTATAAGGTTACTTCGCAAGCTGTCGTACGGTGAGTGGCGGAGGGTATTCTGTACCACTACTAGTCATTCCCTTTCCTATTCCACTTGCAAATAGAGTGAGCGAAAATCTGCCTATATGCCTCCTTATGAGAGCTAATTTCTCATGTTTTATGTTCGTAGTCATTATGCAGAATGTATGTTGGCAGCAGTAGATTCCTTCTGCTGTCAGCTTCAAATTCGGTTCTCTATAGCGTTCCGCATAAGCATTGTCTTCCTTTCAGGAATTCCCATTTTAGCAACGAGATGAGTATAATCCGAAAACTGGAAAAAATTACTCACCGTGCAAAGTGACTCTCATGTTCTGTTTAATTAATTAGCCTATCAATTTGATGTCACTTGCGTGCTGTCTGGGGTGGAGGTGAGGCGAGGATAAGAGTACCATTGATATGATTGTGAGTTAAGCAGCAATCAAGAGCTTTTTCTTTAGAACTTCTTTGTACTGTTACCTTAAGAGAATTCGTAAGTTATAAAAGAGTTTGAAAGTGAGGAAGCGACGTGTACAGAGATAGATTTTAGAACTCCATCATGATCCAAAAATGAGTCTAATATTCTAGTGCTGTGATGCAGAACTAACAACCATTAAGCTGATTAGAGCAGAGTTTTTTACCTGCTGAGAGAATACTTAAAGGAAATGTAGCCTGTGCCATACTGTTACAGGATTTTTACAACAGGCTGTGATATTTTATCGATATGAATATGAGTGTATGCCCCAATTTCTTCTGTCTTTGAAAATAACTCATATAAAAGAGAGAAATCCTCTTTGTGTGAAGAGAAAGTTGGGGTGTATGGTGAACAACATCCCTGTCTCGGCTAATGCAAAGTTGATCTTTTGAAACTGGGGAGAGTCTACGTCGGGCTGGAACTGCAGTTAGAACTATACATCCAAGCCACTGTTGCTTGTCTTGAAGTGGACTGCGGCCAGCGGCAGGGGTGGGCACGGGGCTTCAGTTGACCAGTGGCTGTGGATTAACTGCAAAGAATACGCCCACACTGAGGCTCTTGCCCAGTGGGCTAAGTCTCAGAGGCGGCGTTCCATGGATGACTGACTATGGAAGTGAGCAAAGTGAGCAGTATGCTGGGTGAATGGCGACAAAGGTGGATGTGTGTCTTCCATCAGAAGATTCAATATGATGGGTGTTTGCACTGGACACCGTTTGCCCCCATGTAAATTGATCAGTTTAGTGCTTGGCGACAGTTTGTCTGACATCTCAGCATTTGGTAGTGCCAGCATTTAGATTCCCTCAGAAGACGGTGCACTCTTTACAATTACGAGTGGGTTTATCAGTCGGATTTTTTCACCAGATATGTTTTGTGGAGACGCTGTGGTGGCGGAGGGCGCTTGTATTTTCAGACATGGGTGCATGTAAGACCTCAGGTACATTTTGTGCTACGATCTATTTGTTGCTGAAATTTAATTACTTGATTTGTTTAATGTTTGAATGTGATACTAAAATGCTGAAAATATGATTCTATTACAAAGAAGGGTCAAAATACGTTGGTGGTGAGTGTTTTAAAGGTCTGTTTCACTCCTGTAAATTGTTAAACAATTAATTTGATTTTGTACAGCAAATGGACTATTTCCCTCTACTTTCGATATCAAAACTGTGTCAGCTCTCCATTTTTCTCCAGCATTATCCGATAGAAACATTGTATTCTGAGGAGAGAGCAAACTTCCTTCTGTGTGCTTGGAACCATTGGTTCAAATACACACACAAATGGGAAGTAGCCCCTTGTGAGAGACAGAGACAGGAAACGAGTCTGGAATTTTCCATCCAACAGAACGCCACCAGTTGATCCTTTGTATGGGGCCGCAAAATCAAAGCCAGCCTATGTCCGGTCCCTGGCAGGTGGTATTTAGTATTGTGATCTGTAATTAGAACACGCAACGGTTTTATGGATTTTGACCTCAATGACGGCGCCCAGACGACAGATACACGCATGGGGGACCCCAAATGGTTGCTGCTATGCCATACTTCATTCCATTCCTTGATACTTATAGTTATTATGTCACGGGAAGTCGAGTTGTGGCTGCAAAAGTGACATCTACCTAATTGGGGGGCCCTGTCTCGTGCAAACCTATTAAATAAAGGGTACACATCAATATATTATTGGCACTGGTTTGAATTTCATATGCTGAGATCTTCCTGCTGCAGCACAGATTGAGTCTTTCTCCCACAAATATTTTCTGGGAGGTGTGGGAATGGGGGTTGACAGGTGGGGTGCGACTTCCTCTGGTGGTGGTATTGTGCACTACCTCAGTCGATCCCTGTACAGTCCGCAGCTCGTGGTCGTGCGGTAGCGTTCTCGCTTCCCATGCCCGGGTTCCCGGGTTCGATTCCCGGTGGGGTCAGGGATTTTCTCTGCCTCCTGATGACTGGGTGTTGTGTGATGTCCTTAGGTTAGTTAGGTTTAAGTAGTTCTAAGTTCTAGGGGACTGATGACCATAGATGTTAAGTCCCATAGTGCTCAGAGCCATTTGAACCATTTGATCCCTGTACATCAGGGTAAACGCAAACACCCTAAAATTTTCCAAAAAGACAACACCTCCAATCTGAAGGATTGTAATTATGTAAACAGGACATGCGGTTGCTGGACAGAGTAACATTTGTATCTTCCACACCAACAGCTCTATACACACTAAGCGATTTTCTCACCATTTTGTTTCTGGGTGCATAGGGGAAGTAGGGAATGGGGAAGGATAGGAGGACTCACATGAAGGGGAGTAATTATTTGAACAATTTAATTAATTAGGCAATTAATTTGATATCTGTGCTTGTATCAGGGAGGGGTAGGGGGCTGGGGAGATCCCAGAGGGGTTGGTAAAGAGAGGAGGGAGGTGAGGTTCGATGGGTTTCTCTGAAGAACGAATTATCTCCAGGGTGTCATAAATCAAACCCCAGGAAATCATAAATCATTCAGCATTTCAATAGGTTAAGGTCATAAATCAATCTAGGTTGCCCCTGAATGTATGCTTCCCCTGAAAATATGCAGCCCACATTAATAAAACATACTAGAACAAAGTTTACCCTACTAGTTATATCCCCTCCTGGGCCGCCTCACAGTCCAAAATTTGATTTAGGAACACCTTTGTGACAAAGATACAATACAGTTGAATTGTTTGGGTGTGTGGTGGACTTTTCTACTCACTGAGCAAAGCACAGCTCGTGTTTATCCCATTTATTGTTTGTCATCCTCTATTACGGTACTGCCGCCTCGTTTTCTTGTGCCATTTACTAGCGTTACTAACTTCCTGCCTTACTTGCCTGTGAGCGGCAGCAGCAGCAGCAGCGCTTATCGATAAGTGCACTGTCGTACCATCTCTGGAGCGACCGATAGTATTTCTGGATCGGGGTGTGTCTGGCAGTCAGTTGGAGACGGAGCAGCAGTGCAGTCGGGACACAGCAACAGTGAAGTTGGGGACGGAGCGCCGGTGAGGCGCCGACAGCCAGTGCTCGCCGACCGCTGGCGGCACACATGAACTGTCTGAGAGAGGGAGGCTGGGGTGGGACGACCATTGGTTGGTCGTTCGGTTGGGCGTTTCATCGGCCGACATATATTGGGTACGTTCACTGTTCCGAGTCTGGGCAGTTGGTTGGTTGGTGTGGAGCAGCAAGGAAATCTCTGCGGCGCGTAGTTTGGCCGATGCCGTTTGCGGCGTCCACGCGTGGGCGGAGTGTGTGGCGCTGTTCCCAGGAGGTTTGTGGCTCTGCGATCCTGGACATGAAAGTTGAGTTTTGACTTAATCTACCAGCAAGTCACGACTGTTCACATTGTGTCGTTTGGAGTTCGTTGTCGGCTCTTGGGATATTCTCGCGAGCAACAACGTGTGTTTTCAAGTTGGCAAATTTTAGCCACTCTCTGGTGGAGTGTAACTGTACTTGGTTTTTTGAATTAGAGTTCACCAGCGAAGTCTTCTACGTTGTGGCCGTTAACGTTCCGGTTACCTGCCCTGGCCGTTGACGTAAATTCAGGCAGTGTATTTTCCTCATTCTGTTGTACTGTCCAGCTCGGTGTTTAGTTTGACAGCTCAATGTATAACTGGTTATGGACGCCAATACCTTCCACATTGATCCATTGAACTCCCTGTTGTGTGGTGGTCGGGTGAAGCGGAGGTTATCTTTTCGGTGGGTCCGTTGACTGTGAGTTGGGTTGTCGTCGGATCGAGAATGATTGGGCTGGCTGGCTGCCTCACCTAAGTGAGCGTTAGTGTTTGAATTCCAGGCCGACCCTCGGAACTTCTGAGCGCCCTCGGACGTACTGTCTTTTCTTGTTTGTTCTTGTTGTTTGTACTTGTATGGCTTGTGCCGTTTTTTAGTTTAAGGCTGTTTTGCCCTTAAGGCATCAGATGGTTTGGGCTTCCAGCCTAATTTAAGAACTGTTTTACGTAAAGCCTTTGGCATTTTTTTAAATTAATGTTATTGAGTCTTAAGTGTATGCCTTCAGCCGATTTTGAATTTAAGTTCTTTTGATCTTCAAGTGTCAGATTCTTGGTGCTTTCAGCCGATTTTGAATTATTGTTGTTCTGCTCTTAAGGTGTTAGATGGTTTGGACCTTCAGCCTCATTTAAGAACTGTTTTACATGAAGCCTTTGGCATTTTTAAAATTAATGTTATTGAGTCTTAAGTTTTGGGCCTTCAGCCGAATTTGAATTTAAGTTGTCTGCTCTTGAAGTGTTATATTCTTTGGGCCTTGAGCCTGATTAAGGAACTGTTTTAAGGTAAGGCTTTGCCTTTTAAATTTCTGATTATGGTTGAGCTTTAAGTTATTGGCTTTCAGCCGTTTTTAAATTAAAGTGGTGTGATTTTACGGCGCATTCCAAAACTAAAGGTGTGTTTTTTTTTAAATTTTTCTTGGCTTTCGTAATGTTTGGTCAAATAAATAAAGTTGTATGTTCGAGTGTAACTGACAGTTTGGCCCCTTTCCACAATTTAAACTACATGTCCTGTCCTGAGGCCGTCTCACTTACATCTTTTCCTCTTGTGGTTTTTGGACAATATATTCCCTGGTACAAGTTGAAAATTATTGCAGAACTCTATTAATGTTTATGCCCTCTCTATTCTGCTTACAGGTTCATATTCTACAGTAAGTGAGTTTTTTATTCGTTTCCTTATTACAGTGTTTTAATGCCTCATGATTACTAGATTTTCTTCTGTCCTTACATACTCGGTTACACGTTTAATATTATTACATTCTTTCTCACTATCACTCAAACTTCCGCTTCTGACTTGCGGAAGTATATCTGAAATATTGATGTTGTCATCTGTTCCCTGTCAGTTCAGGTAAGAATAACCCTACCCCCAAACGCGTTGTAGTAGCTAACTCCGTGTCCTACCACACCACGTACTCTTGAGGAATCGTACTTCTGTTACCCTGATCCTTGCCCCTGATGATACCGTCCTATACTCATCTCAGCAGCTCCGGCCGCTGTGGCCGCGCGGTTCTAAGCGCTTCAGTCTGTAGCCGCCCGACCGCTATGGTCGCAGGTTCGAATCCTGCCTCCGGCATGGATGTATGTGATGTCGTTAGGTTAGTTAGTTTTAAGTAGTTCTAAGTTCTAGGGGACTGATGACCTCAGATGTTAAGTCCCATAGTGCTCAGAGCCATTTGAACCATTCATTTCAGCAGACATCGTGATATTGTTTTCATTTGACTTCGCTGACCACCATTTTACCTACAGTGATCATTTGCATTTTACTTTTCAGATTTAGAAGTTTCCATATAACGTTCAGATTTCTAACGTCCCGACTCCAACTCCTAGAATGTGACCCTTGTTTTGGTTACACAGAACTATTTGAGAGATCACTGTAAGTTCAAGGGTGTTATTCCGAGCTGCTGGTGGAGAAAAATTCGGTAGCTAACGTCTCTTTGTGTGTAGTCAACAACGATATGTGTGGAGTTCGATTCCCAGTGAGCACTGAACTTCTTGTCATATTATTTCTAGTTCAGAAATGCTCACATGTCGCTGCTGGTGTAACAAAACCATATTTAACGTTCGTTTTCCCTAGAATATAATAGCGATAAGTGTCGGGTTGGAGTCCTGGAAAGGAAAAAGATTAATGTTTCGTCTCGTCATTGCAGTTAAAACATCTAGCTACTGCCGAGAAAATTCGATATGTCACACTTGATTGTGCTTCGATAACAATCCGATTAGGTTCTAAGTTCGAATCCCTGTCCAACACAAAGTTTTACCTCACGGCATTTCAAGTAAGTTACTTGTGAAGAAGCAATATTTAACATCTCTCGTAGTTCGTTAATCCCTGACAATAGATACTGGGTAGGAATTCGCGTCCGCTAAAAATGTTTACATTATGTAATTTAAAGTTGATATTTGCTAACTGATACTGTCTAAAAGCTAGGTATATCAATCTCTGTATGTCTAGTCAGGAATGACTGTTAGTTTCCGTCAGTAACGAAATCTTAGTCTTCATGACTTGGGTTTGAGTCCATACGCAGAACGAGACGGTTCGTCGTGTCATTTGAAGTTCATACATATTCTCAACTAGCTGCTCGTGAATAACTTAAATTTTTAATGTCATTTTGTGTTAAATAACAATTACGGTATATTATTTTGAAGAGGAAATCATGAATACGACGAACCTGCTACCTGCATTCCCTGTCTGACGTAATAATGAGAGTGGTAACATTTCAGGTATATCATTTATTGCAATAAATGTGAGCTTACAAGCCTTAAGCACAGTCTTATCTGTGATAAGGTGTTCCCTGATATTTCTAGTATCGTGCTATTACTTTACATTTAGAGTTATTGCGATACAGAGCAGTGTTTTCTAGTGGTGACTTGTTGGAACCATTTTCAATAGTCAAACGACTGTACCAAGGAGCGATTAGAGGACCTGCTAGACAGCTGCGTTATGTGGGTTGCATGCGAATGAGGCGAATTGCACTTCAGGTCGTTCGGATACTTTTGAGCACGACTGTACATGAGAATGCATTTTCGAAGAATTTTGCCTGTAGTTAGAGATGATATTTTCTATCCTATGTTCTGATTATAGCAGTTAGGTAGGGTTATGGTAAATTGTTCAGATGAATATGAACCCTACGACCAGTTACAGTTTGTGTCTTCCTTTCGAAGGAAATAAATATTCACCGAAGCGACGTATACGTAGAATTACATATCAAGAAACACATGGAGACTTATTACAACAAACCGAGCTGACATCAGAATTAATAAAGCGTTTGTCTGTGTCATGGAACAAATGAGGGAATACCGCGGTTACTGACCTTAAGTGTACAACTCAGAAGTCGCTTGGTATCATACACAGAACATCTGACAGGTTTTCCAAATCGTTTTCGAATAACTAGATGCAGAAAGGGCAGCGGAGCAAAGACGTAATGGAGAAAGTTTTCTCGTTAGGGGAACATAAACCAGCAGATCTCAGAAAGAAGACGAATGTGTCTGCTGAGGAGATATCAAAAAACTGTTATATAAGATCCCTTTTATACTTCCTCGGAAACGACGGGCTATTAAATACGAATTACTGTGTGGGACGCAGTCCGTCTTTAAGGTAAACGACCTCCAGAGTTTTTCACCAAGGAGCAGAGATACTTTCCAGACGAATTACAACACGTCTGTTCTGCGCTTGTCATTTATTACTGATGTAATAATGTCACATAGGAAATTAAAAGCATATCAATTGAAGTGCTCTTGGTTACACGGACAGTATGAATCAAATATAACGAAGAGCTAATTTCTTTGTATCCTGTCAATTCCTTACACACACTGATTTCAAAGCAAATGAGATGTAAGCTTTTGTTGTCTTTTTACATCGATAGTAAACATTCAGGAAAGAAAAAATTTGGTCGTGATAAAATAACAATATCATCGACATATCACACTGTAATTCCCTGGTGTCGGACATGACTTTGGGTTGTAGCTGAGGGCTTGTCAAGGTCAGGTTGCTGTGAACCACCGCCCCAGGACGTGGTGGTAAATAGCGGCGTGGTGAGTGCGTGTCCGTCTCACGCCCGGCTGGCGTTAGTGAAGCGCCAGTAAAGAACCGAGCATTCGCTAGGCGTCACTTCCTGCCCGTGCCTACAGTGCTGAAACAACCTACGGGAAGGCAGCCGGGTGAAGTCGTCGACAGCCGCCGATATTTCGCAGGAGGACACACTGCCATTTTCAAGGCTTACAAAAGCCAAGTAAATCTGCCATTGCGAAACACTGTTTTGTACTCACCCCATCCCACCCTAAGAGTGCGTTCCAATGACAGTTTCAGGTCATAAGACAGTAACACTAACACAGGAAGTAGTAGTAGCTTGCTTTAAGCTCCACTCATTTGGCACAAACTTTGTGTACCTTGTATAAGGTGGACACTGTTTTTTAGGGGTACAGGGTGTCCGTAACAAAAGTTCCAGCTTCAGAACACTGCAGAAAGAGAACCACTGTTCAGAGCGACGTCACATTTGAAAAGCATGTTATTGACTCGGGCAGAAACGTCATGAAACATAAAGAACATATTTTTAAAAAACTGGACCAATAGATAGTGCTGTAAGCTTCAGAATATGCGCAGCAACAGGCGCGCTACAAAGGGCTGTTCCTCGCAGAGTGAGGAAAGCAGTTGTCTGTCGGAGATGTGGTCACAGCGTTGCAGGAGCGGTCGGGCGTCAGTGTGCAAAAATGCACTGCGCGGGGAATTTCCCGAACGCTGGACACGCCTGAGAACACGGTGCATGAAATCCTACGGAACATCCAGCATTACTGTTCATACCACGTCACCCACGTTCAGCAGTTGCTTTCAGCTCGCCTGCCAGCGAGACAGACGTTCGATCTGGAATTTCTTGCGCTCATTGAAGTGGACGATGAATGGCCATGGTTAATTCTGTGGGCAGACGAGGCCCACTTCCGTCTTCAAGGACATGTCAGTGTACAGAACTGCAGAAACTGGACATCGGAAAGTCGGAAAGCACATCAGTCGGTACCACTTCCTTCTGCAAAGGTGACTGTGTGGTGTGGGTCGGCGGTATCGTCTATCGCAGGGTCGTGTGTCTTCTAGCGATGAGTGCTGTGGGTCCCGTTAGCAGTGCCGTCACATGTAAACGCTATGAGAGCCTTTTGCGCAACAACGTCATTCCAACCGTTTAACAACGTGAATGTATAGGTAGGACCGTTTTATGCAAGATGGCGCTCCTTCGCACAATGAACAGCTACGGAAGCGGCTGCTGCAGTAGCATTTCGGAAATGCTAGAATTATCAGCCGTTATTTCCCTACAGCCTGGCCGCCTAGATCAGCTGATCTTCAGCCTGCTAACTTCTGGCTGTGGGATTATGTGAAAGATGTATTCAGTGCACCGTAGCTGAAATGAAGGTACGCATTGCGCAACGCAATCTGAACGTGACCCCGATACTTTCCGATCCATTTGAAACATGCTATTTCTCGATTTCAACTTCAGACAGACAACGGTGAAAAGCATGTCAAACATCTGTTCTCCAGTCTCATAAGAATTAGAAGCGGATATTATTTTGCATTTTTGCGATTTTTGGTCACGGGACAGCTAAATACCCATTTTAATCCGATGAAGGGTTTACCGAACAAACAGTGCCACAATTTTTGACTGTCGTACTCGTCCAGACATGCACATTGAACACCACGGATGGTGTAGCCATCGTATTTAATTCAGCTGTCATAAGTAACCGACTCCATTTACGGTTAAGACGCTTACAGCACCATATACTGCAAATATTTTTCATCACTTCATTCCTTGCATCAGCAACTTGCAGTTCAAACTTGATGTCATTTTTAGCAGTCGTAGTGTTTCTAAACCGTTTTCAAACCGGAACTTTAAATATGGACACCGTGTACTTAAAACTCCGGATCTCTGGTATGAGTATTTTGGCGGTAGGTCATGCGCATTTGAACAACTTTCTGCACTGAATAGAGAGTCACTTCAGTTAAAGAACCCTTGTGTACCTTATATTAAACCAGCTACCGGCGTAGCAGACAGTAATGAAACTACTGTACAGTTAGTTGGCCAAGTCAGATATATACGTTACTGCTTCATGAATCTCATGCATACGTAATAATTGCACGACTTTTGAAATTTTGTTCTGTCGCTTAAGAACTATCTACTAAGGGTATCCATCAATAATTACATCCTGTAGCCTTCTGTGATCCTTCAGTTTTTACATACTACTAGATGTGAAACCCAGCATTGCCCGGATATTTATTCATAGCTGTGCCTGAGACTTCGTCCACGTGGAATACATTTTTGACTCACAAATCTTCTTTGCGTACAACGTCTGAAGTAATACAACTGTGGGTACGAACAAAGAGTCTGTTTGCTTCACTGACGTCAGAGATATGCAAATGCGATTGACACCGACCTCCACGCCGCCAACACACAGCGTCTGGCCTTGTGTTTTGTTTATGGTCATGGTAGGACCACTGGGGACTGCACACGTCAAAGCGAAATCATAAATTATTTGGAACAAGCGGGATTCGGTGTATAAAACCTCGCTCGTCTGAGCAGGCTCCCATCAAAATTTCCACTTCTATGACCCTACATTGGAAAGAAGTAAGGGACGAAAGTATCTATAAGCCTCTGTGAGTGAAGGGTTCTGAGGAGTGAGATAATTCCTGACGCTCTCAAACAGAGTTACGTCGAGCTTTGTTTTCGGAAAGAGTTTCTGTAGAGAGAGCTAAGGCCTGCTGTTCTCGAACCACGGCAAGTCTCTCCTCACGACGTTCATTGCATTCTTGAAACAGCCTCAGTCTTTTAGCCGTTCTAGGGTACTGAGAAACAATCGACCGTCCTCTAGTCATTTTTATTCGTAATCCGAGATCAAAATATAATACGTAGGCACTCAAACCACGGCAAAATAGATTTCTTATTTTTCTTTATTGACTTTAGATTTCCCACTCCCCTCCCCCCCTAAGATGGAGGGCGGGCTGGCATTAGCTTGATATGCCGCTCTGCACCCTACAGAAAAGTTAAAAACGTAATAAGAACACTGTAAAAAAACAGAAACAGGCGATAAAACGGCGACTTTTTAAAACCGTAACATAGCGAAACTTGTGGAAGTGAAAATATAAAAAACAAAGTGTTGCTGATGCTGATTAAAACATATAGTAATTCGACAGGCATAATTAAAAAGCACGGCAGCAGTCTGGTTTCTGTTCAAAAGAGATAAAAAACACACCTAGCAACAGTATGGTGTCTGTTCGCAACACTTATAAAAGGGGACACACAACACTGAACACTCACGTTAACAATGCACTATAGAGTAGAAACGAAGATGACACGCCAGAGCATAAGGAAGATGGGACGGGAGGGGGGGGGGAGGGATGTGAGGATTGGGATAATAATAGTTCAAATCACTCTGAGCACTATGGGACCTAACATCGAGGTCACCAGTCCCCTAGAACTTAGAACTACTTAAACCTAACTAACCTAAGGACATCACACACATCGCTGCCCGAGACAGGATTCGGACCTACGACCGTAGTGTTTGGGCGGTTCCAGACTGAAGCACACAGAACCGCTCGGCCACAACGGACGGAAGACTGGGATAGATGAGAAGAAAAAAGGAGGGAGGAGAGGAAAAGGCAAAAGGGGGGAACCGATGGAGGGAGAGGACACAAAAAAGGGGGTGGACGTGAGGAAGAGTGGGGAAGGCAGAGGAGGGGAAAGTAAAAGGACTAGGGAGGGGTCAGAGAATGGAGGAAAAGAGAGGATAGGTGGGGAAAAGCACATTGGAAGGGGGGACGAAGAGGCAGCCTCGGAAAAGGACAGAGGTAGGAAGGGGGAGGTGAGGATCAGACTTGATAGAAGGGATAAATGGAGGGAGAGAGGGCATCATCCAAGAGGGGGAGTTGACGGAAGCCACCTTGGGAAAGGAGATGAAAGGTGTAGAGGTGGATGGTGGGTAGGACACAATGGTGAAGGTGCAGCTGTGGGCAGGAGTTGTAGAGGAGAGGAGCAACCAGGGGATGGGGGACATAAAGTCTGCAGGAGGTGTAGAGGACTCGGTTATGTTCGAAGAAGAGGAGCAAATGGGGGAACAGAATCAGGTCATAGAGGATGCATGTGGGGGACGGGAGGAGTATACGGAAGGCAAGGCTAGTGCATGGCACTTGACGATCTGGAGGGACTTATAGAATCTTGGGGGGGGGGGGGGAGATATCCAGGTGGGACTGGCATAACACAGGATAGGACAGATCAAGGATTTGTAGGTGTGGAGGATAGTAGAGGCATTCAACCCCTATGTCCAACGAGGCAGAAGTTTAAGGAGATGGAGGTGGTTGTGGGCTTTGGATTGGATAGAGCGGAGTTGAGGGATCCAGGTAAGGCAACAGTCAATGGTGAGTCCAAGGTACATGAGGGTGGGGGAGAGGTTGACAGGACGGGGGGTCTGGAGAAGGCGTTGCGCCCGTTGAAGGGTAGGAGCAAGGGCAGGCAATGCGGTGTCATCAGCATACTGCAGGAGTTGCACAGGAGGGGGGTGTTGAGGCATATCTGCTGTGTACAGGAGGTAGAGGAGAGGGGAGGGGAGAGGACAGAGCCCTGGGGCACACCCGCAGAGGGGTAGAAGGTGCTGGAACCGGTCTTATGGTCGGTAACGTAGGAGGGGCGGCGGTAGAGGAAGGAAGCAGTCAGACGGACATAGTTGATAGTAAGTGCGTAGGTCTGGAGTTTAAACAGGAGACTGGGACGCCATACGCGGTCGTAGGTCTTTTCGAGGTCTAGGGAGACAAAAGTGGCGGAGCGACGAGAGTTAAGCTGGAGGGGGAGGAGATGGGTGAGACGTAGGAGTTGGTCGTCGACAGAGAAGGAAGGTCGAAAGCCACATTGGGTGTTGGGGAGGAGGTGGTGTCGGTGGAGATGGTGCTGGGTGCGCTGGGTAAAGATGGATTGCAAGAGCTTGCTGAACGTTAATAAAATCTGTCGTAGGAAGCAAACTAATTGCGTTAAGCTTTTAATACAGAAAGTGAAATCAGTAAATCCGTATATCCCAATCCAGTAATTCCAATGTTGTTTTGTATTCGTAAAGATAAGATCGTTGTGTTTAGTTTTCTCACCATCGTCAACTTTCTTAAAAGGCTAATAGTGCCATTTATTAGTTTATTGGTGTACTATGAAAGTACCTGTGGTCTCTGTTGATTCCTTGGTTTACTTCACCGTGATGATTAAACATCCAAACTACTAACATGAGCAGACGAAGTTAATCATAGCTGCGAATTATGATATTTTTCTTTTTCTTATTCCCATCGAGAGGAAATAACGCTGTATGTTGCTCCAAAATACTTTCAAGTTACTTGTGAAAACCCCTTAAGAATTCGTCTAGAAGTTTTGGAGATTTCCGATATAATGTTGTTGCTTTAATTTGGTATGAAAGCGGTGCTGCTATTCAAGACCATAAAAATGGGTTAAAAGCTGTGAGCTGTCTGGGGAAGTTAACCTTGCATTACTGTGCAACTGTTTCACCTGTGTATCCAGTCTAGCTTACCAAATTCCCAACCAGACTAACATTAATTATAATCTTTTGATAGTCATACGACAACTGGTGATATATATATAAAAAAGAGAATTTAAATAAAAAGAAATAAATCAGTTTATATTTGGAAATTTATTTTAAGATTGATCATTGAAATTTCAGCATATTAAAATTGATTCCTAACTAAACTGGTGGCTTATTTAGGATTGTGAAATTGTGAAAATGTGAGATTCCAATCTTACAGAACACACCAATTATGGAGCCAAGATTGGGAGACTGCATACAACACCGCATTCATAAAACAACACACAAAGAACGTTGAAACGTATGCAAGAGAAAGTTAACCACTACCAACAGATTCAAATTTTCACCCAAAGAAATTACGTTCGTAGCACAATCCTGTCCGTCATATAATTACCACACAATGGTATACTAAATTCATATTAACTCCTTGTGAAATCTTCACGAAAAGAATAGCTGAGGGCTACTTTGATGATTACACCACATGCTTCACGTGGTCAACTTGGTTTACACAAAGGGTGTAACTCCACAATAATTTTGATAGTTAAAATAAATTAGATCGAAAAGCAATTTACAAAAGAAAAACCTCGAACTGGTTACTAACGTCTTACTGTTAACCTGACGGGTCAAACAGTTATATAAGCACGTGGTACTGGTCTCGCAAAGTACACCCCACGTGGGTTGAACATAAAGAAAAGTTGCTATATTGAAAAATATTGTCGAGACGAGACGTTATAATCACACAAGCATTCGCATTTAAGATTGATCTTAGTTAGAGTTACTGATCAACACGTGGTTCCACTTTACTCACAAAGTAGTGACAAAGCAACTACCGGAAAATAATCTGAACTTCACACGAGAATTACACTGCGCTGCAATTTAAGATAACATTAGATATTTTAGAGCTAAACCTGAAATAAAAATGATTAAATTTTCACTTAGGCTGAACTTAAGAAATCCATTGTCCTGCAGACTTAGCAGACACGCGCTTAGCCGGAGATCTTACCACTTCAGACGCTCGCCCCGGACCGACTGACCTGCGCTCCTACCGAGCGTGCTTCCCAAATACAAAACGGAAGTGGCCAGAGGGGCAGCATCCTATACCAACATGACAATGGACGGACAGGACCCTACTAAGGATAGAAACCTCTTTGCTTTTAGAAAGCGTAGCTACCTGTTCCGACGTTGGTCCTACTGTTCTCTAGCAGACAGGCTTGTCTGCTACCCTGAGGCATGCAATTAGAAATACATTTGCTCATTCATCCTCTCACACAGAAGGGAATGGGGATGACAGTATCTTATCACATACAGTATATAAAAGAAAGCGGATGTAGGTTCCGTATGAGACTGTGTGACATGAATTACATATAAACTGTGTTTTAAAGTGTAGTAGTGTGATAGATCGTTCTTGTTTATGTGTAAAAGTAACACGTTCCACTACTCAGTCTCCTCCCAGATAGTCAGAAACGCCACAGTAAATTTAGAAGAGGAATTTATGCCGTAAATGACAACAGATTTAAGAAATTAACATGAAACGAATCCAACAGAGACCTTTCACCGATTTAAAACAGACAGTGAGACGGATACGATTGGTGTACAGGTTTGTCAAGAGACGACTCGTTTCTAGTCGCTAGGCGACTGAAGGATAACAAAAGGCGATGGACTGCAGTTATCTCTGGAAATCTTTATGCATTACCTTCGCCGTGATCCACATCAATAATGGATTATTATCTGCTATTACTTATGTCAAGTTTTACTTTTATTGCGATAATTGGTTTAACTTTTTTATGTCTAATCTGACTGCAAAACGTATGCAACATTTAAACTTCAGCACTGATTCCTACAGTCTTTACGTTAAACGTGAGTTGTGATCCGTTTTCTGTGCTCGAAACTATAATTTCTGGAGCAAGCAAGATATGCCAGTTTCTTTAAAATTAAAAATTATTCACAAGCATTTTTGAATATTGGATACTTATAGAATAGGAAATCTGATTCTAAGAACGTTACACAACATGATAATCAATAACTCAATTAAATTAAAGTTGAAAGTAAGTCCCTAAACCATAAGTATTGCATTTCTCTTTCTCAGTCCTGCCAGGTTCATTTCAAGGGAAACTAACAGTCCTGTCTAAACTATCAGTTCCATAACCA
Source organism: Schistocerca cancellata (assembly GCF_023864275.1). Lineage (NCBI taxonomy): Eukaryota > Metazoa > Arthropoda > Insecta > Orthoptera > Acrididae > Schistocerca > Schistocerca cancellata. The sequence continues at coordinate 10,220,239 of NC_064631.1, read as the reverse complement.
AATCATGCATTTACAATTGCAAACACAAGACACAGTATTTGAAGCTGGCTGATTTAAGAATCAGGAAAAATGATGTAATAGCTTCACGAAAATGCTGTTAGCTGATGAGGCGTTCGTACGTTTGATTTATCCAACCCAGTGGTTATTGTAGGATTCCAAGGCACTGCTCTCGGTAGCTCTACACTCAACTTAACAATCACGATAATTATAAGGATTGTAATTTGAAATGCTTTTCAAAAATGGTTCTAATGGCTCTGAGCACTATTCGACTTAACTGCTGTGGTCATTAGTCCCCTAGAACGTAGAACTACTTAAACGTAACTAACCTAAGGACACCACACACATCCATGCCCGAGGCAGGATTCGAAGCTGCGACCATAGCGGTCGCGCGATTACAGACTGTAGCGCCTAGAACTTCTCGGCCACTCCGACCGGCGAAATGCTTTTAAACCATATTTAACAGAAGTGTAAATGAAACTATTAGTACCACAAGATTTTAATAAATCGGAGATCAAAAATTTAATGTTCATAAAGAGATATATTTGAGGACTGCAACCCTCAGTTTTGGAATAACTGCGTCTTTAACTCGTGGTCATCGTCTTCTTTCGAACTCTGGCTCATTTACGTTAGCAATTATTCAGGTTTCCATAAATCCTCGAGGTATCTCGTCACCAACCAATTACTCTCATCACAATTATACTCAGTGACGAGTACATATATACATAGAGAGTTTCTGAGCTCTTCGCCTAAGAGAAAATTAACGGAAGGAATAACTACTGCAGGAGCTACTTTAAAGCGAAAAGGCAGTTTATGAAACTAATTACTAGGCCTAAAACACAGAAAAACTGTATAATTTCTACGACGCTCAGAGAAATTCATTTGCCATCAGCTTGCAGTCAAATAGAGTTAGAGATGACATTTGTTTTACGGAACATTTGACGTATTTCTTCCTAGCTTTATCATGATCCCCGGTAAGGTAACAGTGATAATTCTAACACAAGCTAAACTGTTCTCACACTCTCATCTTTATTAAGCACTAACAAAATAGAATTTTTGTAGCAATTTGTGGACTGTTCTGTAACACCAATATCAAGCGCTTTTGAATTTCTTCTAACATTACAACATTGTGGGGCAATGGCACAGTTTCAGAATAAGATAATCTAGATATTTAAGAGCACTGAAAAGTGACAGCACACATTCTACAATTGCAGACCACGTCATTGAATATCACCATCACCTTGGTGGAATAAAACAGACCTGCAGATTTTAAAACACAGTAATAACCTGTACCACTTGTTAATAATAGAAGAAAATTATTACGTCCAAAAGGCTAATGCACAGGACAGAAATGTCAGTAATGATCAACCATTACTCTCCAACAGAACATTATCCAACACTCTAAGTGAACCATCAAACAACACAGTATAAAACTCACACATAAACCTAAACTCTCTCTCTCTCTCTCTCCCTCATATACACCCCCCCCCCCCCAACACACATAAACACATACACAAAAAAAAAAGAGATGAAAACACATTGGAACAAATTTGAACTTCGTGGTCACATATCGAAATCCAAACAGTGAAACAAACGACTGTGAACAACGCGTCTGTTACGTAAATTTTCAGCGAAAAGTGAGTCTGAGCCGCAGCAACTTAGTAACATCCAAAATTCACCGATGAGGACGTGAAAACGAAACTAAGCGCTGTTAAAAATCCTCAACACACTCTCTATGTAGCAAAAAACATCCAGGTAGCGTTCCGAAGAAAAAATCGCGAAATTTTACCGATGTTCACAGGCCATTTTGGACATAAAACAGTAATGATAAAACTGACAACAGAGAGATGAAAGTCAAGTACAGCTCAGGACAGGTCAAGTACAGAATGGTAAGCGTCCAAAGAAAGGGCAGAAGCCATTATTTTACCGGGATGTATATGCAGAGTTTGAAAGTTTTAATATACAAAAATATTCAAATCAGTCGTTGTGAGAACATTGTTGTATTGCACACGACAGCCTGTATTACTTGAGACATTTAATTGATTCCAGATACCAGTCACAGCACACACATGATGCAAAAAGGAAATACTAATGTAATCTAATTAACAAAATCTAATGCCAACATATTGTTAACATACATAAGATTTGTCTGTAAGTATTTCAGAAATAAGAAAAGGAAAACCCACTGAGGGTGCCACAGATATGGTGAGACATATTTGGCAATTTAACAACATATAAACTATGTCCTTCCAGGAAAACATACGCTCTTTCATTAATTGTTATTTCTGCAAGAAACGTAACAATACGCCAAGTTGTTTTATGATAATGGTCTGAAATCCTGCGTAATCTCCGTGTCTTTTCCATGAGCACAACCCTCTGTCGTGATTCCAATACCGAGTCTTGCAGTGATTCGCTTGAGCTGCATTACCTCTTTCTTTCACAGAGCCCTTGTTTCCTATTTTTCCACGCGTCACTTTCCCTTCTCTCGAATTCCAGTATTCCATCACAAGTAAATTTTCGCCTTCCATAACTATCTGAATAACTTATTTTATCTGGTCATACATTCTTTCATTCTCTTGATCGTCTAGGGAGCTGGTCGGTATACAAAGTCGTATTAATATGGTGGTAGTTGGCGCTGTATCTGACTTGCCTATAATAACGCATTCACTATGCCATTCATACTAGCTTATCTTCACTTCAATTTTCTTAATCAGTGTTAGACTTACTCCTCTAATACCCCTACTTCAAGGTGTGTCGATAAAGCTCTAAATTGTGTGGAAATTTCAGGTTGGAATATCAACAGTATAAGGAAAACGATAGACTGCTATTCACCGTAAATATGACACGCTGAGTTGCAGACTGACACAGCGGGAAGGGCGGCCGCGGTGGTCTAGCGGTTCTAGGCGCGCAGTCCGGAACCGCGCGACTGCTACGGTCGCAGGTTCGAATCCTGCCTCGGGCATGGATGTGTGTGATGTCCTTAGGTTAGTTAGGTTTAAGTAGTTCTAAGTTCTAGGGGACTGATGACCACAGTAATTAAGTCCCATAGTGCTCAGAGCCATTTGAACCATTTGAACAGCGGGAAGACTGTTAAAGACTTAGCTTTAGGCCATAGCCTTCTTCAGAAAAGGAAACACACTCACATATTAACTCGCACAAGCAAGCATACCTCACGCACACATGACCGCCAACTCCCGCAGGTCGGACACGGGTGTTGGTCGCTGGTACCCTCTATCAGGAATATCGTGCGTGCCGTTGCCATCCCTTCTGCAGAAAGCCGATGTGGATGGTAAAAGAGTGCTTTGCCACGCGCTATCACTGCCAGACGGCTCACTCAGTTCCATGCTGACATTTACGAAGCTCCTCATGTCTTCAAACCAGTACATCATCGGCCCCAGCGGCAAAGTAAGAGAAGACCTCACTTCTATAAGACGATATAGCGTCAATGATCCGTACGAGCAGGCAGCATATTAACACAGCTTACTGGCTTGGGTGGTGATTTTTGTGCTCCAGAATTCATATTCCCAGAAAGAAATACAACTTTTAAGCACTTCATGTTATAAACTCGCCCCTGAAAACGTTAACCTTTTAAAAGAGGAGACTGGGGCTTCAGAGCACTGTAGGCTCTGCAGAACTGGCACGAAATTTGTGACAATGCGGTAGTGTCTTAGGTACATTTTCGTTGTACGGAATGAGCGCAGTAGGACAAGACGTCGTGGAGAAGTCACAGAACAGCAGCAGAGGCCTCGGTGTTTGATCGTGCCCACGGCCCCGCTGTGAGTGAAACTGACCAGTTTATGTATCAACATGCCTATAGGAATGTTGTACCTCTGGCACCTGTGTAACACGACGTAAGAACAGCGGCCGCAAAAAGATCGTAACCAACACGGGCTGAAGCCAAATTGCACATCTTGTCATTCACAATCGGCTTCAACATCCAACAGGAGTTGTTGCTGTCGCGGAAAGTTTCCGAGGAACCGTGCGAAGGTAGCTGCATGCAATGGAGTTTTTGTAGTTGGATTCCTCGGAAGTCGCCATTGATCACAGCCGCTTGGAAATGTACGCGTCTGGAATGAAGTACACAACTCAGATACAGGACACCAGCTGACTGGAGGCGTCTAGTGTGCTCCGACGACGCGATTCTGCCTCCTTTCAAATATGCAGCACGTCAAATTCATCAACCTCCAAATGAGGATGTTAGGCCCAAGGTGAATGGAGGGTATACATCACGCCGGAGGCGATTCTCTAATGTTTTGGGCGTGTTTTTCGTAACATGACTCTTGCTCACTCATTCAAGTTACCATTAACGTGAGGGAGGTTGAAATGGTTCAAATGGCTCTGAGCACTATGGGACTTTAACATCTGAGGTCATCAGTCCCCTAGAACTTAGAACTACTTAAACCTAACTAACCTGAGGACATCACATACATCCATGCCCGAGGCAGGATTCGAACTGGCGACCGTAGCGGTCGCGCGGTTCCAGACTGAAGCGCCTAGAGCCGCTCGGCCACCCTGGCTTTCCGTGAAGAAGGATCTCTCTTTCAACGTTCTCAGTGATCAAGCGTCGCCTTTTCTTTTACATCTTAATCATAATTGCGGTATACAGGGTGATTTTTTCCTACCGTGTACAAGCTCTAGGGATTCATCGATTAGAGTAAACAAAACAGAAAAGAGATAAAGAACTTATGTCCGGAAATACATGATTTCCATTTATTTACTCATACTTTGTTACAGAGACTCTGGGTGTAACTCGCGCTGCGTCTTCCAGCCACAGTCACAGTATGCATGGTTTCCTCGCACAGAGCGCTACCGTTACCAATACGTCGTGTTACAGCGCCCTCTTCTGCTGTATATTAAATTGGTAATGTTGTCTCCGATTCACTTCTCTTGCTGACTCACCTTGTGGTGGACGTGATACTGCGTTGTACACAATGGTTCCACATTCGAATCGAGAGTTTGCCGACATGATGTTCTCTACGGAAAAACAAATGGATACGGGCAGCGAGCAGCAAGGTAGTCGTGTTACAGCGCCCTCTTCTGCTGTATATTAAATTGGTAATGTTGTCTCCGATTCACTTCTCTTGCTGACTCACCTTGTGGTGGACGTGATACTGCGTTGTACACAATGGTTCCACATTCGAATCGAGAGTTTGCCGACATGATGTTCTCTACGGAAAAACAAATGGATACGGGCAGCGAGCAGCAAGGTAGTCGACAACCATAGCATTCAATAATTGCAACAGTGTTTCTCCGTTTGTCTGAGACAGGGTCGTTTCAGAAAGCAGGAAATCACGAAGGACGTAGACGAAGTGTTCGGATACCAGACTTGAATGAATATTGATTAACACTGTGGGAGGTGACCACCGTGTCAGTCCCAGGCAGTTCGCCAGCCAGTACATGGTAGGCCAGACGACCGTGTGGAACATTCTCCGTGACAGTTGTCACTACACGTATGACTTTCAGCGTGTGTAGGGCTTGCTAGCGACAGACTTTCCACATCGGAAACAGTTTTGTCGTTGGTTTTTTCACCTGGCAATCACGATTCCGGGATTTGTATCATGCATCGTATTCACAAATGAGGCCACATTTAATAGGAGTGGTACCTTCAAGTTTCATAACAGTCATCTGTGGCATTGTATGCAGAACCCTCATGGTACGGTGACAGCGAATCATCGGCATCGGCGCAGCCGAAATGTGTGGGCCGGGATAATTGCGACCGTATTTTGGGACCACTCTTCCTTCCATGTCGCCTAACAGGCCGGAACTGTCGACGTATCTTGCGGCTGACTTTGAGTCCTCTGCCAGCAGTGCAGCTGATGGTTCGAAGGATTATGTGGCTGATGCATGAGGGTGCTCCAGCTCACTTTGCCGTTAACATCCGGACGCATCTCAATCATATCTTCCCTGGTGGATGGATCGGGCAAGGGAATAAAGTTGCATGTCGTATTCGTTGACCGGATCTCAGCCGGTGCGATTTCTGGCTATGGGCCATTTCAAAAGTATTGTGTATGCAGAACCCATTCCAGATGTGGAAACACTGGAGCTGCGTTCTCATGCTGCCTTTAACATTGTTCGGATGCAGCTTAGCCGATGGGAACGTGTGAGACAGAAAATGCTACGGCGTGTGCACGCATGCGTTGAGGCTTACGGAAACCATTTTCAACACATACTCTAACTGTGGCTGCATGCTACAGCTCGTATTAAACCACAGTCTCTGTAATAATGTATAATTGAATAAATGGTGCATAAGTGATGCATTTCCGGACATAAGTTCATTACACGTTTATTTGTTCCGTCCCTCTCATAGATCAATCAATAGAGTTTGTACACAGTGGAAAAAATCACCCTGTTTATACTCCAGTTTTCCAACATGACGACAGACATGTTCAGACATTCTGGTCTGGCGTACACTCAGGTACCGCAACCATCTCAACTATCTCGGTAAATCACCCGCTCCACAGATACTGTCTAGGACTATTTGAAGCAGCAGGTGAAACATAATAATTAACATCCCCGAAAGATGGTAGCTCTACTGGATCTGTTCATCATTAAGTGATTTCATGTACTTATCGTATACCTGAAGACGCTTGTGGGTCTTTTGGTAGCCGCATGGTGGCCATTATACTGTGAACTATGGTGCAGGGCTAGATTTTCGGGAAACAGTGAAACAGTTCAGATGGTGCCCCATAACAGGCTGTTAACGAAGTTAAGAGCATACGGAGTAAGTTCATAGATATGTGAGTGACTCGAAGTCTTCTTAAGTAACAGAACCCAGTGTGTTGTCCTCGATGGCGAGTGTGCGTCAGAGGCAAAGCTATCTGGGATAGTGCTCCTGGACAGCCGTTGTTCTAAACATACGTAAATAATTTGGTGGACAGGGTTGGCAGCGATCTGCGGCTGTTTGCTGAGGAAGGTGTGGTGTACGGAGAGGTGTCGAAGTTGAGTGGCTGTGGAAAGATTCAAGACGACTTAGACAAAATTTCTACTTGGTGTGATGAGTGGCAGTTAGCTGTAAATGTGGAAATATGTAAGATAATGCCGATGAATAGGAGAAACAAACCTGTAATGTTTGGATACAACATTAGCAGTGTCTTGCTTGACATAGGCAAGTCGTTTAAATATCTGAGCGTAGCGTAGCAAAGCGATACGAAATGGAGCAAGCATGTGAGGACTGTGGCAGAAAAGGCGAATGCGTGACTTCAGTTCATTGAGAGAAATCCAGGAAAATGTGGTGTGACCTATTTATGAGTACTGCTCGAGTGTTTGGGATCCGTACCAGGTCGTACTAATGAAAAACATCGAAGAAATTCGGAGGCGGGCTGACAGATTTGTTACCGCTAGGTTCGAACAACACGTAAGTGTTACGGCAACGCATCGGGTACTCAATTGGGAATCCCTGGAGGGAAGGCGACGTTGTTTTCTAAGAACACAACTGAGATTATTTAGAGAACCGGCATTTGAGGCTCACTGCCCAACGATTCTACTGCCGCCAACATACGTTACGCGTAAGGACCACGAAGATAAGAACCAAAGAATTAGGGCTCATACGAAGACATGTAGACAGTCTTCTTTCCCTTGTTCTGTTTGCGAGTAGAGCAGTAGAGGAAATGACTAGTGGTGGTACAGGATGCCCTCCGCCACTGACCGTCCGTTGGCCTGTGGAGAATCTAGTTAGGTGTAGATGTAGATTATCAAGGCTGCAGACTGGGTTTTACGCAGCACTACTAGCGTCGCGTCTCCAACGAGTGAGTTGTTTGTTTCCTATTGTGGTTATGATTGCACAGCTGTGTCTGGATTTTCACTAATTCAAGCGATTTCAGTCAACACACGGTATCACCTGCAATTTAGAATGAAGTGAATACTAGCGGTCCTACACAAAAATGCGTTTCTAATAACGTCCAGTGTAGAAACTCAGTGACATAACTAACGATTTAACCTGAAACTTCCACTTGAGCTCAATCGTTTCATGCTTCAGATTACGAAGTTGTCTTGTCGAACGCGGAAGGAGGGCTCTTGCCCGGCAGATATTAGAAACGAATTTTGGAGTAGTCTTTTATTGTGTTCCAACACGAGGGTGCTCCTGCGTGACAACAGAAGTAGGTAGTTTTAACGCAAAAGTTCACCCACAGCTACTAAATGATGTATCACGAAACTGCTGAACTATTTGAAAGGTCTACAACGCCACCAGTCTGCACGTCCTTAGCTGAGTAGTCAGCGCGGTTGACTCCCACGTGGGAGGCCCGGCCTCGACTCCCGGTACTGCCAGAGGCCCTTCCCTGGTGAAAGGGCTCGTACGGGCTGCACTCAGCATGGCGATGCAAGGAGCTGCTTGACCGACTGGCAGCGCCTGCAAGCTCAAGAAACCTGACAGCGGCCGGGAGAGTGGTGTGCTGACCGCGTGCCGCTCCGTACTGCATGCAGTGACGCCATCGGCACGGGATGACATGGCATCACTTATTTGCTGGAACCGTACGCCATCAAGACTGCAGTAAAACTTGAGCGTCTTCATCATCCTTCCTGTTTCTGCAAGGGAAATCTACACAGTAAGCCTTTCAGAAAGCTGAGGCTATGTAAATACTCGTATATTGAAGTTGAAGAAACAAAGTGACAGGGCCATCGACATACTGGGCGAAACGGACTGACGGTCATAGATTAGGCAAGTCAGACGTGCAACGATGTATAGGAGGGTTGAGAACATGTCCTTGGGGTATTGTAACGGGAAAAGTTTGTTTACCAATTTGATTTTGTGTGCCTAATATGACCTTATGAAACGAAATATGTGATCAGGTAAACATACGCAACTGAGGAATATTTCTGCAGAATGAAATTTCTCTTTAGTTGCCAGTCACTGACAAATGAAGCAGATTTTTATTCTACAGGAGGTTTCCGTAAGAACGTGCAAAAATTTTACAGGAGGATGCTCCATTGAACAATTTGAGGTAGGGAACCTGGGTTTGGAGAAGCCACCTTCAGGAGGTAATAGGAATAAATCACGTTATTGTTGTATTGATTCATATTACTTTTCTTCCTTTTCTTATATATAAGCTATATGTAAACTGAATGAGCTATAAACTGGACACCGCCAGAAGTACATTAACTGTTTTTTTTGTGGCAAGCCTAATGCTTTGACACATCGTTAAATATCTGTATAAAACAAAGTAAGAAATACGATCTTTAAATTATTAATTTATGTATCTTGACCTTTTTGTTTCGGGAAGTGATAGCGTACGGACGTATGGTTGGATCCGTCGTACCGGCACTGTTAAAAACGTGTATTTAACCGCTCATTAAAAGCATTACAAAAATTTATTAGAAAACGAATATTTATTCGGACAGTTGTAAGTTAAACTCCCATCTGTTCATCATTTCACTCACCGCCGACATCCTGCATCAAGAAGTTCGGTGCAGACAAGAATAATTAACGCCGTATGTGGAGCAGCGTTCCTGCGTCGACAGTGTCACATTCAACACTAAACACAATATAATAAATGTGAAGATAATGACTCAGACTTGATACGCACGTACTGAACTTGGTTTACTGATACTAAAAACATTGTGCATCGTGTGTTTAAGAACTTATAGACAGATCCACTATTTTAACAGTTGGGGTAATTATTTGGTACTGCACACTAGAGGGAGCAACAGTACGGAATGCAGATTAGGTTTATTGACCATGAATGTAATGAAATCATATTAAGTTCACGCAACATTGTGCACAAATTCATAAATCACTTCCAAAATTTACTCAACTATAATTTCCAATCAAGTTTTCCAATTATTCAAGCAATTATTAATCCATTTCCATTACCACACCCCTATTCAATAACGAAAGTATAAAGGACGGCGCCGAACGAAATATGAACAGACCTTTCAGTTGTTGGGAGAAAAGTTTTTGAGATTCATTAAATGAAACAACAGTCGACCGATGTGGCCGAGCGGTTCTGGGCGCTACAGTCTGGAACCGCGCGACCGCTACGGTCGCAGGTTCGAATCCTGCCTCGGGCATGGGTGTGTGTGATGTCCTTAGGTTAGTTAGGTTTAAGTAGTTCTAAGTTCTAGGGGACTGATGACCTTAGGAGTTAAGTCCCATAATGCTCAGAGCCATTTAAACCATTTTTAAATGAAACAACAAGTGTACTGTTACAAGTCTGAGCGTAATCTTTATTTACATCTATGACGCTTTTCAAAGGTTTAAACCTCCATCATCAGCTGAATTTACATCTGCTAATATAACATTTGTGTGTGTGTTGTGTTACATTATTTTGGAGGAGCTTGTGGCACTGTAGTGGACACAGGTTCCTTTCACTGTCGTAACACATCACATGTGTCATTTTGTTTTTCACAATATGACAATATACATGTGATGTGTTGTGGCAGTGAAAGGAACCTGTGTCCACTACAGTGCCACAAGCTCCTCCAAAAAATCGTAACACAACACACATGACTGGTATCAATAAACTTGTTTCATTTTACACAACTGGCCATTAAAATTGCTACACCAAGAAGAAAAACAGATGATAAACGGGAATTCATTGGACAAATATATTATACTAGAACTGACATGTGATTACCTTTTCATGCAATTTGGGTGCATAGATCCTGGGAAATCAGTACCCAGAGCAACCACCTCTAGCCGTAATAACGGCCTTGATACGCCTGGTCATTGAGTCAAACTGAGATTGGACGGCGTGTACACGCACAGCTGCCCATACAGCTTCAACACAATACCACAGTTCATCAAGAGTAGTGACTGGCGTATTGCGACGAGCCAGTTGTTCGGCCACAATTGACCAGACGTTTTCAATTGGTGAGAGATCTGGAGAATGTGCTGGCGAGGGCAGCAGTCGAATATTTCCTGTATCCAGAAAGGTCCGTACAGGACCTGCAACATGCGGTCGTGCATTATCCTGCTGAAATGTAGGGTTTCGCAGGGATCGAATGAAGGGTAGAGCCACGGGTCGTAACACATCTTAAATGTACCGCCCACTGTTCAAAGTGCCGTCAATGCGAACAAGAGGTGACCGAGACGCGTAACCAATGGCACCCCATACCATCTGGCCGGGTGATACGCCAGTATGGCGATGACGAATACACGCTTCCAATGTGCGTTCACCGCGATGTCGCCAAACACGGATGCGACCATCATGATGCTGTAAACTGAAGCTGGATTCATTCGAAAAAATGACTTTTTGCCATTCGTACACCCAGGTTCTCGTTGAGTACACCATCGCAGGCGCTCCTGTCTGTGATGAAGCGTCAAGGGTAACCGCAGCCATGGTCTCCGAGCTGATAGTCTATGCTGCTGCAAACGTCGTCGAACTCTTCGTGCAGATGGTTGTTGTCTTGCAAAAGCCCTCATCTGTTGACTCAGAGATCGAAAAGTGGCTGCACGATCCGCTACAGCCATACGGATATGATACCTGTCATCTCGATTGCTAGTGATACGAGGCCGTTGGGATCCAGCACGGCGTTCCGTATTACCGTATTAGCCTCCTGAACCCACCGTTTCCCTAGTCTGCTAACAGTCATTGGATCTCGACCAACGCGAGCAGCAATGTTGCGATACGATAAACCGCAATCGCGATAGGCTACAATCCGACACTTATCAAAGACGGAAACGTGATGGTACGCATTTCTCCTCCTTTCACGAGGCATCAGAACAACGTTTCACCAGGCAACGCCGGTCAACTGCTGTTTGTGTATGAGAAATCGGTTGGAAACTTTCCTCATGTCAGCACCGGTGCCAAACTTGTGTGAATGCTCTGAAAAGCTAATCATTTGCATATCACAGCATCTTCTTCCTGTCGGTTAATTTTCGCGTCTGTAGCACGTCATCTTCGTTGTGTAGCAAATTTTAATGGCCAGTAGTGTACGTCAATAACAGTCACGGTAAAGCCTGACCTAAAATATTCGCATTTAAAAAAAAAAATAAATGATCCATATTATTACTACAGGGAACTAAGTCAACTTTCACTGTATTTGTTACATGTCTACGAGTTTGGAAATGATAAAACCACTGAAGGAACAAATTAAAATGAAGTTCCGCCTTCAAACGAGGCGAGCAGGGAATGCTGATTTCAGCGGTAAAGGTATGAAGCCGCTACCCTGTAGTCTAGGCTTATATGGCCGAGCTTTTCGCCGTCTCTCTGGCAGTAGATTATCTCTCTTCCTTTCAATTAATATCTATTATGGAAAGTGCAGTTCTAAAGAAAATAAGAAAATTTGTACAAAGTCATCATTAATGTGCGAGATAAGTCATTTAAATTCTATAAGACTGTGTCAAATAATAACCAGTTTCTCAGTGAATACGCAGCTGAATCTACTTTAATTGAAAAGCAGCGATAAAGAGAAAATTCCATTTTTTAAAAATTTTATTCATAATTTTCTTAAAAACTGTTCACAATGGTGTCAAAGGAAGTGGCCATAATTGAAAATTCATTACAAAATGCAATATTCCGCGATGTCGGAAATCCGCGCCAGCTCATGAACTGGCCGATGGCAACCAAAACAACGAGGATAGCGTCCCACTATCAGTAAATGATGCCTCTCGTAATAAAAATAATCACGATGCCACTTTTATGAGTCTCGATGAGACAATTTCTTAGTCCTCACCAGGAAACATTTGTTCAAATAGTGAAACTGAAGGCGCGACAGCGAAAATTCCTTTGGTTACTTGATTACGACATCGCGAACGCAAGAACAGGAGACAGTTCGTTAAAACAATGTAAATGCTAGTGATACAACAACTGGCACAACTCATGCTACAAATAATACAACGGTTTACAAAACAACAACTTAAAGGTATGACACACCAGTTCACAAAACATCAGGAAAATATAGGACAGCAGTTTACACAGCAAAATCTTCTTCTTCTTCTGTAGTGGTCAATCCATTGATTGGTTTGCAAAATCAGGCATTTAAAAATTTCAAGAACAGTATCAGTCAACAGTCAGGTGAGGTGCGGAAAACTATACGCACTGAATTATCTGACGAATTATTCGAGAAGTTGACAGAGCTAGATAGACAACTAAAACAAGAAGTAATTACTGACGTATCCCGCAATATAATTACGTTAAGAGAAAGAGTATCATCCGTAGAGGATAAACAGGAACAACTTGCAGGTGAGTTACAAAATCTTAGTGAAGCGTATTCTCAAATTCAGGGGACGCAGTCCCAAGTGACTGCGAAGGTAAAAAATGTGATGGGCGCTGTCAGCGAGCTGCAAGACGTGTACAAAAACTTGCCTACAGAAGTACAAAAGTTAACTCTAAGAGTGGGCCAGTTAAGTTTAGAGTCAAAATCTGCCAAAAAACAGAGAAGATATGTGCAGATTTAAAGGAAATAACTGTAAAAGCTGAAGCCGGGACTGATGACCATAGATGTTAAGTCCCATAGTGCTCAGAGCCATTTGAACCTGAAGCCGGGATGCTGGACAAGGGCAGCACCCTTGCTGGAAAGGTAGTGTCAGAGTGCAAGATTTATGTAGATACAGTAGAAGAAGCTCTAAAATACAAAGAAAGTAAATTTTTAGCTGAAGTAGATTCGGGAATATCACTGCTGGATATAACGTACAAGATTCTTTCTAAAGTCCTTTTGAACAGGGCACAGCTGCAATTGGATCCGCAAATCGGGGAATACCAGGGAGGTTTTAGAATGGGTAGATCATGTACGGAACAAATAGTAAACCTCAAAAACATTATGCCATACCAAAAATCAAGGGCAAAGACACACGTAATCTCCTTCATTGATTTCAAAAAAGCATATGATTCGATTGATAGAGAATCTCTGTTATCAGTCCTGGAAGAAAGGGGTTTGGATAAGAAAACAACTAATATTATAAAAGCGACCCTTACAAATACATTTTCGAAAGTTAAATTTATGGGCGAACTATCGGAACCCTTTGAAATAAAAACGGGAGTGCGACAGGGCGATGTTCAATTGTGCGCTTGAGAAAGTAGTCAGAGAATGGAACACAAATATTAAGAGTGGTATAAGATTGGGTTGCAAAAAGAAGAACCTTAAACTAAATTGCATTGCTTTTGCAGATGATATGGCCCTGTTTGCTGAAACAATGGAAGAAGCACGGGAGCAAATCCTTGAACTAAAGAAACAAGCAGCTAAAATTGGTCTTCACATCTCCTCTGAAAAAACTGATATTGACAAACATCAAGCACTCATGTAAATACCTCAAAGTTCAAGAACAGAAGATTGAAATAGTAAAAGAATTCAAATATCTCGGAGAATGGATTAGTTGGAATACTGGGGAAAGCAAAGCAATGGAATCCAGAAAAAATAAACTTGAATTGGCCTTCCAATTAACAAAAATAAATACAACAAAAAATCCCTTTCATGGGGGTCCAAAATTACACATTACAAGACAGTGATTAAGGCAGAAGCACTATATGCAGCAGAAACACTTAACATGAATTTCAAAGGCCAAATGGAAAAACTTGAGGTAAAGGAAAGAAAAATTTTAAGAAAAATCATTGGGCCAAAATTTCTCTACAAGAAAATTGAAAAACTTTCAGATTCTATGCGAAAAAGGAAAATAAATTTTAATGGTCATCTTCTCAGAATGAATTCCAACAGATTAACTAAACAAATCTTTGACTTCTTCCGTAACCGAAAAACGAAGCCCAACTGGTTTAAAGAAACTGAGAATGACCTAGTGGAATTAAATATTTCAGAAAATTCACTTATTGATCGAACTGCTAAATTAATTACTTAAGATGAAAACATAAGGTTCCAAGACAAATCCACACAAAAGTCCAAATCCTTCATCTCGGAAGAAGAGAGGAGAAGAAGATCAGAAAGAATGAAGAAATACTGGGCCCTAAGAAAAGAACAATGCACAAAGAAATGATTGATCCAGCGTACCCCAAAGAGGGTGAAACGAAAGAAGAAGAAGAAGATTCAGGTTTAGAGGAAGCAGAGCAAAGGTTACCAGACGGTATTGCTAAAACTACTGACATTCCAAATCAAAATATGACATAATCTAAGCCCATGTTTTTACGGAAGTTAGACACTTTCACTGGTTACCCACAATCCGTTGCCAGCCTGTCGAAGGGAAATAGCGAAGGTTGCAGAATGCAACAACACTTGCCGGCAGCTGTACCTGTCGAGCAAGCGCAGTTGCCTTGCGCTACGCCAGAAACGAGCATGAACACACCTGTCGCTGACAGCGGGGCGTGTTTGTCAACATTACTTGCAGATGAACGGTTGCTTAACCACCGACACTTCCGGTATTTACCTTTGAAAGGAAAAGGAGAAAACTCGTGGTCTTTATCAGAGCATTTCAAAATGTTTTACCTCGTACATAGACAGAAGCCTAAAAATTACATTTGTTGTTGGATACACACAGGTTGACATTTCGCTATAGGCTACGGGCATGGCGGAACGTTGCCACTACTATGAACAGTTTGAGAGAGCGTATTGGTCTGAGGCCGTACGAGAGGGGCACAGACGTGAAGTATTCAACCTAGCTCAATTCAATAGCAATCATGGACGCTTAAGAGGCTATTTTGAAAAATATTTGTATATAACCAGATACAGGAAAAAACCGGTGCCTCAAGTAGCCGTCTACCTGCCCACATCAGGGAAAAACTCATTACCATTCCGGAATACGACACTGAATACTTTTTATCTGTACTGCACTGCATAGATTTGATATACGAAGAGAGACCATTACAACCCAAGCCTGTTAATACGCAGATAATGCCATTGGGATTTACGGACCAACAAGTGAAAAACGGATTCGTAGTACAACGAGGATGGCAACCTTACCCCACACAGACCTATGGTAAAGGTAGCGGTAATCACAAAGGCAATGGAAAAAGCCGTAAATTCAAGGGCGGATATAAAAGAAATAGGCAAAAATGTAACAAAAACAACCCAACGGGCGAGTAGCGTATGGCCAGCCTGTAGAATATGTACAGACTCAAACTACTGGAAATAATCAGCCGATTGCTAGGCAAACACAAAACAATACCAGAGGGCCGAATAATCCACAGACAGCGGAATTCGACTAGCAAAGTAATGCGCATATGCCGAATAACACGCAGAGACAAAGAGAATTATAGTCGAGGGCCTCACAGTCCATATAGTAGAAGTTACGCCTAACACAGAGACCAATGCCACCGCGGTGACGGAAAACTTGAACCGGTTACGGGAGGCTCCCGTTCTGTGGCCTGGGAGGAGAGTGGGGCACGAGCTTGATCGCTTCATCAGACGCGGTCGAGGTAGTGACGTGAAAGATGATCTGTATCAAAGTAACGAGGATAAACAGGAAAACTTGACAGAGGGCAAGGCACAAGCTACTATTAAAGCGAAAATATTTGATCTCGATGTACCCATTGTGCTTGACATAGGTGCTACGAATAATATGATGTCACAAGGTTTCTTTCAAGAATTGAAGAAATGTGGGCGTATACCGACATTGCCAGTGCAAAATTGCAAGGTACAAACTGCGACTGGTCAGAAACCGCCAGGAGTCAAAATACAAGATTTAATTCCCCTGCAATTAGGGCAGTTTTCTGTACGATGCAAGTTTTTTTTTACAGTAGAGGAATTAATAGTTGACTCTTCCATCGGTATGTATACATATAGGACATACCAAGGTACAAATTGATATAGCCAAGGGCCAATGCCATTTCACAGTAAATAACCAATTGTTTGCGATAGACCTAGTCAGGGGGAGTACTGATAGACCTAAAACTGAAGCTGTACACTACTTTGACGTTCAGTTGGGAAATCACATAGTCATGTTTATCAACACATACAACAATGAACAGTCGGCAGCAGAAGAGGCAAACTTCGACACAATAAACACAAAAGTAAGTGAATCAAAGTGTTGTTCTCAAGAACTGCATGAGGAGCTTTGGGAACTGATACTTGTTTATACACATGTATTCGAAAAAGTACCAGGCATCATTAAGGATTTTGTGTGGAAAATGGAAGTATACCCTCACGAAATTTTTTTCTACTTCATACGCTATATCATGGACAAAGAGGGAAGCAGTAAGAAAAGAGATTAACAGGATGCTTGAATGGGGCATAATACAACCATCATTTTCCCCTTATTGTAGTCCTATTTCGTCGTGAGTAAGCCAGATGGCCAGGCGCGCTTGGTCCTCGACGCACGTAACATTAATAAGATCATCGCACTAGTACGAACACGTCCAGACAATTCAGGGGAACAGCTTATGACATTCCATGACCCTAAATTTCATACTATAGTCGATTTCCGGTCTTCTTATTGCCAAATAAAACGACGCGAAGAAAGTCGGAAGTATACCACCTTCGTATGTGGGGGCAGGAGCTTCGAATTTCAAGTATTACAGTTCGGATTGTATGTACGTGCAGGTGTATTTATTTCTGCACTGGACAAATTTCTAGGACTTGAACTTTTGAGCAAGGTAATAGTATACATGGATGACCTTTTAGTAGCCACTCTCACTTTCGTAGAACACTTAAGATTCATTGAACAAGTATTGAAGTGCTTTTCCGAACATGGAATGACGGTAAATCTCAAGAAATATAATTTCCGATAAGAAAAGGTAAAATTTTGAGGACACGTAATCTCTTCAGAAGACATAGTGGCAGATCTTAAAATACTTGATGCCATTAGAAGCTGTCCTGCTCCTCAAAGCAAGAGTTAATTAAAGACATACCTAGGACTAGTCTCATTTTTCAGGAAATGCATCCCTAACCAACTTATGAACAGTGATGCTTTACTCAGTCTTCTCCAGAAAAACAGATCTTGGTTATGGGAAAAGCAATGTCAAATCGAATTCCAGAACATCAAGCAAGCTTTATTAAATTATTTATCTCAAGCAGACATAAAGAAGGATTTTTGCTTATGCACGACGCGTCTTCTCATGCCTTTTTCAGATAGTACAACAAGAAGGAAAACTCATCCCTAAAGTAATTAGCGTCGCCAGCCGCACCTTATCCGAAGCTGAATGATCAGTTACGGAGTTGGAGGCTTTGGCTGTAGTTTGGTCCTTTAGAAAGTTTGAATATTTCCTTTGGGATAAACAGAAAAAATGTATGTTGTGACCATCAGGCCCTATCGTTTTTGTTAACTTGTAAATTGCTACACCAACGGATAGCCAAGCGGTGTATGTATCCTCAAGAACCCGATTTTGAAACATTGTACATGAGAGGAAGCCAGAACATAATAGCTGATCCTCTTTCTAGATTAGCACAAGGCTTAGAAGAATTTAACGATCTTTTAGAGCATGAAGGTGAAATAAGAGCTATGTTGATGAAAGACAAAACGTTCCGACCATACTATGTCCACATGTGTAAACACATGGAGCAATTACAGGAGGAAACACACGCTGGAGTAAGGTAAAAGCGATACTTATGGAAAACGGTGATAAAAAGATAAAAAGGTTTTTCACTGTTCACAAAGGTGTTCTGTTACATAGGAACCATTCCGAACTAGAACAATGGCGCGTGTGTTTGCGAGAGGAATATGTGGATAATTTTATCTTTCACATACACTATACTTGGGGCCATTATGGCATTACAAATTGCACTGACAAAATACCAATATTTTCCCAACTTTAGACGAATAGTACTACAGATGGTAAGAAAACGTATTGTCTGCAGGAAACAAAACATTCTAACATCTCCAAACAGATTGAACTACATCCCATTGTGGCTAAAAAGAACCTCTAGAAAAGGTATCTTTGGATGTGGGTGGACCCAATCCCAGAGGTAAGGGTGGCGTAAAAGAATACAATGCTTCGCCTTGCGCGTAGCCCAGTTGTAAACAAATAAATGAACTTGTGAAACGCACAGTAGCGCGCAATGCGATACGCAACTCGCCGCGATGGGAGTGGTATCAGAGCGACGCAGCGCGTGAGCATTGGGGAAGAGGCTAGTCAGCAAACCACGCGCGCCATACAGGCACAGCTGGAAGTGTTGGGGCGCCGAAAACGAACAAATCTGATGAGCTACAGCCCGCACTAGCATTTGTAAAGCGAATCGAATAAAAAGAGACATAGGAAATCACGAGAGATTCTATAATACTACAACTACGGCTATGTACACACACACACACACACACACACACACACACACACACACACAGAGAGAGAGAGAGAGAGAGAGAGAGAGAGATAAGCTGAGGGATTATCTACACAGGAAAGGATGCTAAATTACGAGATATTTACTTAAGCTACGCTATGATGTATGTTATATCTATACAGGGTGAGTCACCTAACATTACCGCTGGATATATTTCGTAAACCACATCTAATACTGTCTAATCGATTCCACAGACCGAACGTGAGGAGAGGGGCTAGTGTAATTGGTTAATACAAACCATAAAAAATGCACGAAAGTATGTATTTTAACACAAACCTACGTTTTTTTTAAATGGAAACCCGTTGGTTTTGTTAGCACATGTGAACATATAAACAAATACGTAATCAGTGCCGTTTGTTGCATTGTAAAATGTTAATTACATCCGGAGATATTGTAACCTAAAGTTGACGCTTGAGTACCACTCCTCCGTATCAGAGAGCACCGAATAACGTAGGCATCGAAAAGGAACGGTGATGGACCTTAGGTACAGAAGAGACTGGAACAGCACATTACGTCCACATGCTAACACCTTTTTATTGGTCTTTTTCACTGACGCACATGTACATTACCATGAGGGGTGAGGTACACGTACACACGTGGTTTCCGTTTTCGATTACGGAGTGTAATAGAGTGTGTCCCGACATGTCAGGCCAATAGATGTTCAATGTGGTGGCCATCATTTGCTGCACACAATTACATTCTCTGGCGAAATGAATGTCGTACGCGACGCAGTACATCTGATGTAATGTCGCCGCAGGCTGCCACAATACGTTGTTTCGTATCCTCTAGGGTTGTAGGCACATCACGGTACACATTCTCCTTTAACGTACCCCACAGAAAGGGGTCCAGAGGTGTAAGATCTGGAGAACGGGCTGGCCAATTTATGCGTCCTCCACGTCCTATGAAACGCCCGTCGAACATCCTGTCAAGGGTCACCCTAGTGTTTATTGCGGAATGTGCAGGTGCACCATCATGCTGATACCACATACGTCGACGCGTTTCCAGTGGGACATTTTCGAGCAACGTTGGCAGATCATTCTGTAGAAAGGCGATGTATGTTGCAGCTGTTTGGGCCCCTGCAATGAAGTGAGGACCAATGAGGTGGTCGCCAATGATTCCGCACCATACATTTACAGTCCACGGTCGCTGTTGCTCTACCTGTCTGAGCCATCGAGGATTGTCCACGGACCAGTAATGCATGTTCCGTAGATTCACTGCTCCGTGGTTTGTGAAACCCGCTTCATCGGTAAACAGGTAGAACTGCAACGCATTCTCTGTTAATGCCCATTGACAGAATTGCACTCGATGATTAACGTCATCACCATGTAATTGCTGATGTAGCGACACATGAAACGGGTGAAAGCGGTGACGATGCAGTATGCGCATGACACTATTTTGGCTCAGTCCACCGGCTCTCGCAGTGTCCCGTGTACTCATGTCTCGGTTCATGGCTACAGCAGCTAACACACAAACTGCACCCGCTTCTCCTGTGACGGGCCTGTTACGGACCCGTTTGCGTGCTACGACCATACCTGTTGCATACAGTTGGCGGTAGATGTTTTGCAATGTGCGGCACGTTGGATGCTCTCTGTCCGGGTACCGTACTGCATACACCCTGCAGGCTTCAGCTGCATTTCGTCGACACTCGCCATAGATGAGTATCATCTCCGCCTTTTCAGAGTTCGAATACACCATGGTCACAGTTCCTACAACACTACACTATCACAGACGTCTGGTAACACGGTGTACTACAGTTGGTCTGCGTGCGGAGGCGAATGCAGAATAACAATAGCAGCAAGCGCTACATGCGGACACTGCGACAGCTAGACCAAACCACAACAGTGCACTACAGCCACACTCGTAAACACGGTCGTCATCGTAAACATGTCCCTGCAGATACTGCTCGCCGACCGTGGCCCGTGTTTGTTACAACACGCAACTGAACTCGGAGGTTCCAAGCGTCAACTTTAGGTTACAATATCTCCGGATGTAATTAACATT